>NC_043704.1:29379923-29422084 GCF_006229205.1 Suricata suricatta | reverse complement strand
TCGACACATCCCCAAAGGCAAGGGAAATGAAAGCAAAACTGAACTCTTGGGACTTCATCAAGATAAAAAGCTTTTGCACTGCAAAGGAAACAATCAAGAAAACTAATAGGCAACTGACAGAATGGGAAAATATAGTTGCAAATGTTTTTTCTTTTTAAACATAGATGAAAATATGCTAGACAATGTACTTTCTATTTCTCAACCAAAATTTTAGGGTATTCTGTGGATTCTAGAACCAATGAGAGTGATCCTGTACCTATAGAGAAATCCAGTAATTGGCCCAAACTTACATGTAAACTCTGGTATGCAAACTGCCACAGATCTGTAGATGGCTGGCCCTGAACTAGGCATTCCCAAAACTTGATAAGAGGAGCCACAAGAGAGGTTAGCATGACATTAGAGTGGAAATAAGGTATGATTCTCTTCCTACAGCCCTCCTGCAATCTTTCATGACCAATCGTTATTTTTGTTTGAAATACTAATTTAGATGTTTAGTCTGAGTAAAATCTTTCTTTTTCTCAGTGATATTCTGTCCCTAGCCAGATGTAGAAAGGAGTCATGCTCTATGAAAAGAGTGATAAATAAGTTGATTCCATATTCCTAATATCAGATTATACTGTGGGGTTGTAGGAGGATGGTGAGTGTAGTGAGCTTAGATTAGCTTTCCAAAATTAAATTTTTTTTCAATTCAGTACAATTCAATGTCACAGTTATTAGACATTTGATGTAAAAGGAACTCTATGATGCCAATAAAAAACAGAGAAAGACAGAAGTAGTTGTCAGTCTGATACAGTAGTATATTAAATACAACAACAATATCACAACGTGTAAATCTCTCCCTCTTTCCTTCCTTTTTCCACTTTACCCTCCCTCCCTTCTTTCCTTCCTTCCTTCCTTCCTTTCTTCCTGCCTTCCTTCTTTTTATTTTCTTTTTTCCCCCAGCTTTATTGACATTTAATTGGCATATAACACTGTGTAAATTTAAGGTGTATAACATGATGTTTTGATACACGCATATTGTGTATTTGAAACACATATACATATATTCATGAAGTGATTACCACAGTAAGGTTAGTTTAACCCATTCACCATCTCCCAGAATTATCAGTTTTTGTGTATGGTGAGAACATTTCTTCCTGAGGTACTGTCATCCCAAAGACACATTAACAAATATAAATACTGATTCCACCTGTCATTTCTCTAGTATCTTTCACTCACCGAAGACAACAACACCCTCATAATAGTAGATGTTATAAATGCAATCATTCCCTTTGCGGAGACCTAAAGAGCAAGGGGGACTTTCTCAAGGTCACCTTTTACTTTTCCGACGCACACAATGAAAACACCAGCACCTATGCTCCTGGTAAAGGCATCTCTCATAACTGCAGTTTTCTGCCACCAACTATAATGCACTACTGGTGATTTTCATCTACTTCTATATGAAAACATGATAGAATGAACCTCTTCCCTGGGTTATTTCCAGAGCTACTGTATTTATTATATTAATGTTTATCACTTGGATGTCATTTAATGAATGTCGGTGGGGGGAGGGGGGAGGAAGGAGATAGAATGTTCACCGAAAGAAGCTGTGCCATTAATTCAAATGGATGGTAAAGACAAGCATGCACATTTACATGGCCATATGGGGGCTGTTTTAGGGCACTGAAGCAGTTAATTTTATTTTAAAGACACAAGCTTAGATAAAATAGATCTTTCTGACTTTGTTGAGAATTGAAATTATAAAGCATGCAAGGCTTCAGATCAAAATGCCGCATTATTCTCCCCTCCCCACCTTATCTGCAGAGTGTAATGCCCTTACAATGGCCCACTTCTTGAACTCTTTCCAATTTCAGATATTTCCTATCTCTTTTAATACCTCATTGCTTTTGCATCAATTACAGCCTGACCTAAAGCTGCACTGGAAGCGGAGGTGATATATAGTGGAATCCATTTAAATGAATTTCTGATGAAAGAATAAAACTGTTAAAAGAATAAATTTACTGCACACAAATTTATACAAATCCCGTATATGCTGTGAAATCCTCTTAAATGAAAAACTGATGAAAGATTAAAATGTTAAATGAATTAAAATCCACCAGACTGGTGAAATACAATGATGACTTGACCTACTAAATGAATGGCTGAAATGAAGATATAAATTTGAAGTGCTCCAATGTATGTCAATTTAACTGTGCGGTGAGCCAGCATAACACAAAAATATGGCTCTTGCTATTAAAGGAACCCATTTTTGTTAAACCAGCCATTATTTATAAACACCTGTGTTTGTTCTTCGCATAATGAGAAAGGCAAAATATCCTGGTTCTTACACAGGTAACATTATGCATTAACTTCTCCCTCTTTTCTAATCCTTTATCATTTGACCTCTTTGGGTTATATTGCACTTTGGACACAGTGCCATAAGGGTAGATATACATTGGGACCCTCCCATGGCCATTTCTTTCCTTCAACAGGGGTCCTTACTAAAACAGCAGTTATATCTTGTTCATTGAATATACATTAGCCAAAAGCTAATATTAGGTTGTAAATTCAGTGAGACACAGGGAATTAGCCAAGCACTCCTATTAATAATTGCCACTCTATCTAATTCCCCAGTATAACATTCAAAAAATAAAAATAAAAACTCTATTCTAAAGTTTCTAGCACTTAAAATAAGTTTGCAAACTGGTTTCTTGCCCAGAAGAATTATAGGTTCCAACTCAGTTTAGGGAACAGGTGATATGTGTTTTGTTGGTAATAAACTTGAAGCCTTGGTCACTCAAATACCATCTCTCTCTAATTAGGCACAACTGGAAGCCTTTGATCATTGCCAGGAAAAACAAAAATGCAATTGCACTATGGAAAACTTCACCCAGCAGTCCTCTGACCTCAGTTCAGATTATGGTATTACAGCCATTTGCAATTAGAAGCCATGGCCAGGAAGAGGTCATTATCCCCACAGGTACCTCTGGTGGTGCCCAAATTTCTGGGCATATGACCAAATGCATGTGACCATTAATTTAAATGCATCTACTCACCATCAAATGATCTATAATTTGTCTTAAAGGACCAAAAGGGGTGAGGTTTCTATGCTAATTAGGTCTGGCCAATCCTGAACCTGCTTCTAGGGAGAAATGGAAAATTGTCTTTAGAGAGCTTTTGAATTTTTCATCAATCCTCTATATGCTTGGGTGAGGAATTGTCCCAACCTTCAGTGGAATTTCTAACAACGAGGGAATCCAAGGCATGGTTGCAAATGATCCAGGGTGGCCTGTGGTGGTTAGTTGGCAGAGCCTAGAAGTAAATGCCTTGGGTACTGCAACACCCCTTAAATTACTAATGTCTGAAAGGCCAGGTGCTTTGCTTTTACTGGATAGTATTGGTGTAATTTGTCAAATACAGTAGTTGCTGCAACGGCTTCTAAATGCCTTAAGAACAAGAAATGAGTCTTGGTTGTCTTCTCAATCCTCCGGAAACCCACAGCACCCAATCAGTGTTGGGTTGAGGTGCCTGGGTGACTAAATGGGTGAAGCCTCTGACTCTTGATTGCAGCTTAGGTCATGGTCCCACAGTTCATGAGATGGAGCGCCAGAGTGGGCTCTGCACTGATAGCCCAGAGCCAGCTTGGGATTTTCTCTCACTTTCTCTCTCTCTCTCTCCCCCCTCCAAAATAAATAAATAAGCTTTAAAAAGAATAAATAAATGTTGAATTAACCTAAAACAGTAGAGAGCACTTTTAATGAGGCAGAAGTCATAAGTGAATAAGACTTAGGGCTAGAGCACCCTCTGGGGGATGCCATAGTTGACTTCCCTTCTATTTTTTTCATTAGCTCCAGAGTATTTATAAAGTGCCTCTTATGGGAAGCTACATAGTAGGAATGGAATGTCTATCCTCAGGAGGCTTACTATCTGTCAGAAATGCTGAAAAGTTCTGACTAAATGTTGCCCAATGATTGTTTATAGAGTTACAATTATTACCAGGGCCTGTAGGAGGCACAGCGATACAGTAGTAAATAAGGTATAGTTCCGTCTAAAGGAGCACTGATGGGGAAAGAAGCAGTTACAACTCAATATGAGAAGTGCTCCAACAGGATGAAGTACAGAATGGAAAAGAGTAAATATTATCTAAGCTGAAACTTGAAGTATGAAATGAAGTAGGTAAAAAAAAGTATGAAAATAGAAGGGGAGCTATATCTTCCAGCTGACCTTATTTTGTGGATCCATGTTTTATTATTTGCATTTATAGGTTCTTTGTTAACATACAGATATTTTCATCTTTCAAATAAATAATAAGAATATTTAGCTCTATCAACTGTTTGACACCTTTTGAATATCAGACGAGTATCCACAGCTTATTTTAGGAGTAGTTTTTGCACATGTTTACCAAGGTGGTCAGGTATTAGCATGTAATATTAAATACTTATTGGGATTAATATCATCAGTAATGTCATGGTAAGGCTTAAAGACTTCTGGTATTTATTAGAGTCAGAGTGAAAAAGAATTCTTATGTCATGAACTTAAATATAGCGAAAGTATATTAAATTGCTATGGATAAAAACATCTATTTATATTCTTTAAGTTGTACCTAAAATATGCATAAAAATTCATTATTTTTAGAGATATTTACCAAAATTGAGGATTAATCTTCACTGAATTTTAATTTAAAATCTAAAGATTATTGGAATTATAAAATATAATTCTAACAAAATAATGTATATGATATATATACTCATGAAAAAATATATATGTATATAAATATTTAATATATGTATACATTAACATGTATCATATTTTAATATATGATAAAATATAATGTAAAAATAATAAAAACATAAAAAATAACACAAAATAATATATATATATATACATGAAGTGGCACTAAAATCATCATGAAAGACAAGTAAAATCTAAACGTTTATTTTTGAACATTTCAAAGACTTCTTTTTCTTAAGTCTTCTTTTGATTTCTAATTTAAATATATTAGGAATTAAAAAACGATCCACATCTCAAATTTCACATTACCAATCAAACTGTCAAAACTTCTATTTTCACATGCACATAATTCTTTCTAGACTGAGACTTGGTATAAAGTACAAAGGCTTATGAATATCTGGTCACCTGAGGGTGACTTAGGCTTGTCGGTTTATATGAGCTCTCTGATGATCCATCTTGGAATCATCCCCTGAGAACTCGCTAGAAAACAGTTTCTGGGAGAGTAAATCTCTGATCATCAGAATCATCTGCAGTTTGGATTCACAGGATGCATAATCCTGGATCCATGCCAAGTCTACTGGATCAGAACCTGGGGAGAGAGGGAGGCTTGGGAAAGTGAGATTTAACAACAACACAGTGAGAAAAGTAACTTTAATGCACATTTCAGTTTTAAAATGATGGAACGCAATATAAGCCAAGTCTCCAAATCATGAAACCTTGAAGTGCAGCCCAAAACTCAATTTCCCTCTTGACTAGGACTGTGACTGAGAAAAATAGAAAGACTAGAAAGAAAAATAAAGAGATTGCAGGGGATCATAATCATGATAAGGAGGAAAGAGATTATTTTCAAACTAAAATCTTCCTAAAAGATGGAGCTCCCTAAAAGCAGCTCCTTAAAAGATGGAGTCAGCAGCCGTGAGAAGTCATTAGGGGAAATTAGTGAGAAAAGGGGGTTCTGGCCAGAGTCAATCAGACAAGCTCTCTGGATCAGCAACAGCATAGGCCCTGAACACATTTTTGTTGAGTGAATGGATCGATAAAAATTCTTGGTCTCATATTTAGTGTGTCAGTGTATTAAGAACTACAACTGTGGAGATTCTAAGAAAATGGAACTTTATGTATTTTGATACAAAGATATTCTGCAAACTTAGTTGTGATTTACTGTCAGAATGCTTGCAAGTATCATATGCTAGACTGTCTCATAGGGCATTTTTTTGGAGGGGGGGGATACTTACAGGAGACACAGTAATATGGATGCTTTGTGCCAGGACCAATCTAAAGCAAGATTTCCAAGTACAAATAAACACATGTGATTAATTCGTGCTTTACTTAACAGTAAATATTGACAGGATTGATCAAAAAGGCATCATTGCACCTGAAGCTTCATCCAGAACTTAGTAGGCAAGTCAAGAGTATTATTTCAGTTTGGAGATTTAAAACAGGTATCATAATTTCCCTTGACAACATATTAAAGTTGAAAAGTTCTTGGAGAACTTTTGGAGAACCAGATGCTAATACTACCACTAATTCATTGTGCAGATTTGGGCAAGTTATTATATACCATTACGAAAACAAGAAAATTAGACTATTGTTCTAAAGGGCTCGGCAGTTGTAATCAGTAACATGCTGGTAAATAGTTAACAACTAGATGTCTAAAGGAGTGGGGGAAAGTGCTAATTCATATTAGCATTCTCAAATTTACATGAAGTAAAGACTCCCTTTGCAGCTAATTTGAAACTATCAATATGATATCACTGAATGCAGAGTTGGGAAAAGAAGCATACAATTTTGCAGGCCGGTAGGAGATAATATTTTACCATACTATTGGCAACATAGAGTATTATCAGTTTTTAAAACAGCTTTCTTAATTTGGTAGACTTTTTTCTATAGTTTTTAACTGGATAAATTTTTAAGTATACTAGTTAACAATTTGTATTTCTTTCTTTGACAAATGTTCATAAACTTTGTTATTTGTCTACTATAATTCTTAATGCATTTTTCTTTCTTAATGTTCATTTATTTATTTGTGAGAGAGAGAAAGAAAGAGAGTGTGCATGCATGTGAGTGGGGAAGGGACAGAGAGAGGGGGAGAGAGAATTTCAAGCAGGCTTCCTGCTGTCAGGGCAGAGCCCAACGCAAGACTCGATCTTATGAACTACAAGATCGCGACCTGAGCCAAGATCGAAAGTCAGACACTCAACTAACTGAGCCAAACAGGCACTCCTTACTGGATTTTTCTAATTAATTTTATAAGTATTTTATAAGTTGAGCCAATAACCTTTTGTTAGTATATTGCAAATATGTGATTATAAAGTTGTTTAAGGTCTAAAAGTACATCTTTTGTGATTAAATCTGGATTTTTTCCCCCTTACCTTCACAGACTTTTCTGGTTTTCATTTTACATTCAAATATTTAAACATTTGACTTTACCTTGCCCTATAGTATGAAAAAAGATCTACAATGTTTTTATTTCCCCCCCAAATTTAGTCAATTTCTCCCTATAATTTTTTCAAAATATCTCTGTCCTCTCATCTTAATGTATGACGTTATCTTCATTAAATATTAAATTTAGTATATGTAGTGCTCTGTTTGCCCATTTAGCCTTTTCTATTGATCTTTCTGCCTGCTCTCATGGAAGTACCTTTCTATTATAATATGTGCCCCATTATAATTAATTTCAATATCTAGTGGATAATTCTCCATTGTCTTGTTAAATATTTATAAGTTATTTCTTCCAGATAACTTTATAATGGTTTAGCCTATTAAAAAAAAACCAGTGAGCTTTTTATGTCTATTATATTAAACATATATAGCATTTGTATCTTTGCATTGTAAAACTATTTAAGTCTTATTTTTATATTTCTGGGTAAATCCTGTGGTTTTCTTTATGTATCTTGTTGAAGTTATTGTAGATATGTAACGCTTTTCATGCTACTATACACAGAATCTATTTTCAAACTATTTTCATGTAGATATGTTACAATCTGCATATTTCATTCATATTTCATTGTTGGTAAGTAAGAAAGCCATTGATATATATATATACATGTCACTTAAACTTATTCGCTATATATATACACATATATATACACACACACACACGCACACACACAGTATGTGATGTATATACAGTATATGAGACACATATAATATATATATAGATGTTTATTTATTTTGAGAGAGAGAGAGCGAGAAAGCATGAGCAGAGGAGGGGCAGAGGGGAGGAAAGAGAGAATCATAGGCAGGCTCCACGCCATCAGCGCAGAACCCCATGTGGGGCTCAGTCCCACAACCCATGAGATCATGACCTGAGCTGAAATCAAGAGTCAAATACTTAACTAAGCCACTGATGCACCCCATACTTATAATATATTTTAAAAAATTAATCTTGAAGAGTTATATTTATACCATTACATGAATGATGACGTGTTTTCAGTTTTACATCTTACTGTGTTGACCAGGAACTCCAAAACAATAATAATCGTGAATATTCTTGTTGTTTGTTTGCTTTTTTTCTTTTCTTTCTGTTTTTTAATATGGAGAAATTTGCCTATTACATGCAATAGGAAAATTCATCTATACTTGCACCTTTAAGTGTTTGTTAGCTTTCTGTTTGAGATACATATTTTAAGAAGCATAATTCTATTTCTAATATTTTAAAAACATTTCTTGTTTTAGTATTGTTAATTATTTACTTCAAAGTCATTAATTAAATTAAGTATTACATTTTACCAGATAGATTTTTGGCATCTATTGATATGTTTTGGAAAACAGTAAATAAAGAGAAAGAATTATTTATTGCCTCTCCTACAAGAATATACCACTGGATAATCAAAAGACCAGGAGGCATTTATCTTTATAGTAATATTCTAGCTAACAAATAAGAAATGGATGATGAATTAAAATTTCACAATTTTTCAAATTTTAACCAATTAATGGAACAAGACACTGGCCTCCAATTTATAGGATGTGCAGAAGACCAAGGAATGCATTAACTTGTACCACAGGGTAACAATCAGGCAAATACATACTTTGGAAAACTCTAGAGGCAAATTTATTTAAACAAGTAAACCATAAGAACAAAAAGATATGGAAGAATATATATTTAAAATATACTCAAGACAACTCAACAAATTGTACATTTGAAGTAGGAGCAATTTATTGCACATAGAATATACATCAATAATATAGTTTCAAAAGAGGGAGGGAGACTTAAACATATACATATCAAAACATCTCAAAGTGTGGATCTTATTTGTGTCCTAGATTTTTAAATTATAGCAAAAACAACAACAATAAATACAAACAACAGATAAATGTCATTTGGAAATAGATGTCATTAGAAATTTGAGCACTGGGTATCTTTATTATATTAAGCAATTATTAATTTTAAGTATTATGTTAATATTGTGGTTATGTTAAATGAGTCCTTACAATCAAAGGGACTTAATAATACTTATGCATAAGATAATATGGTCTCTGGAATACACTTCACAATAACAGGACAGAGGAAAATTGAAGAAAGTGTAGAAAAGGCAGGACTAACTTTAGCCTGATATTATTGGGGTTGAATGATGAAATATTTTTTCCTATCCTATCTATTCTTATAAATGATTGTGAATCTCCATGTTAAATGATACATGTTAAGAGAGGGTATAATCACACCTTTCATAGACTATAAAATGGATATATGTCAAAGACTGTAATTTATTATTTAGTGAGGAAACCAACACCAAGTTACAATTAGTTCAAAGGGAATTTCAAAGAACTAAACCTTTAAAAGTGGTAATGGTGAAATGAATTTACAAAATTGCCTTATTCTATGAAGATGTTGTGGTAGTGCTGGGAATTCTATTGTATTTCCATGAGACAAAATGCACTGAGGTATCTAGAGTCAAGGATCCTCTGCTTTGCATCAGTCACCTATAGTTTATAGAGTTGTTCCAAAGCTTAAAGACAATGAATGTTGCAGAAATGCCATAGAATCAAATGACCAGGCAACACTTAGTTTTCAATGAAGATACTTGGTAATCTTTCCAGCCCATTTCAAACTTGTCACATTATGGTAGACAGAATAATGGTCCCTAAATATCCATGTCCTAATCCCCAGAGCCAATGAACATGTTACTGTACACGGTCAAAGAGATCATAGAGATATGTTTACCCTGAGGATCCTGAGCCTGGAAGATTATCTTGGATTATCCAGACAGGCCCAATGTAGTCACAAGGATCTTGATAATAAATGACAGAGTTAGAAGAATTGGAATCAGAGAAAAAGAAGTGATGATAGAAGCAGAAGTTGACCTGATATAATTGCTGGCTTTGAAAATTCAGGAAGGAGGCCATGAGCCAAGGAGCACAGGCATCCTCCAAAAAAAAAAAAAGACACGGACACAAATTTATCCCCTAAGGCCTCCAGTGGAAATGCAGGACTGTTTACATTTTCATCTTAGCCCACTGGGACTCATTTCTGACATCTGATTTCAGATCCATAGGATAATAAATGTGTTGCTTTAAGCCACTAAATTTGTGATTCTTTTTTTACAGGAGCAGTAAGACATTAATACAGTCTCTAGTCACCCTCCACTTTATGATCATAATTATCTCTAAGAAAGATTATCTTTGAAAACAAAAAATTAGTGCTCCCACTATGTTTGGCCTGCTTATTTATACAGGCACAGCAAGCGTGTTAATAAACCTCTTTGAGTTTATTTTGCCAACCTAGAACTTCACAATATCAAGCAACCACTGAGGCCTTAAACTTAATTTCTGTCTGAAAATTTCCATAAGGAATCTCTGATTTGACCTTTATGAACATCTAACTTGTTTTTCTAAGACTGGAAAACCAAACCCAGGAAAATATCTACTCCAGATTTCATCTCCAGTACTTTATAAAGTTAAGTGAATTCCTCCATTCTAAGGGTCCCCAAATTTTCAAGGCCTTTGCCCTGCAAAGAAGTGACCATCTTACTACTACCTGTAGGATTGGAGCACTGAGGGTCAGTATTACTGAGGATGCCTTATAGCCATTGGCTCCATATGTAAAATCAACTTTAGTTCTTTAAAGGTGACTTGTCACATTTGATTAGAAGTGTATTATTTTCAAAGGTGACATTTCAAGCAAAGCATTGATTGTATAATTGTTTTGTCCAATTATAATCGTGGAAAATGGAAGACAGATTTTTACTGAGCCTATATACATAACTATATTATCATCAGAAGTAAAGACTAAGAGCTTTGGAATTCCAGGAAGTCTGTGAGAATCAGCCATTACTTAAAATTTTTCATTTTAGTTTACAAATGCAGCATTTACTAAATTATTATGGGCTATAAATAGCTCTTAAAAAGATAGGACTTCCTTGTCTATCCCCAAAACAGAAAAATGCAACAATATTACACAAATTTACTATAATGAAAATTTCTTCATCATTTCATTTAGACCTGTTTAATTAATTCTTGATCTCCTTAATCTGACATTACTAGTTTCATTAAGCCATCTACTTTCAGTGAAAAGCAGTCATGAAAATCTAGACCCATTCACTGGTATAGTCTGAGAGCAAACTTTTTCTGTAAAATCTCAAATAGTAAATATTTTAAGGTCTGCAAGCCAGATGTTCTCTATTATAACTATTCAACTCCATCATCACCCAGACACAATACACATAATAAGCGTACGTGACCCATGTTTCGATAACATTTTGTTTACAGAAACAGACAGTGGATATATTTAGCCAACAAGGCATACTTTGCTGACCCTCACTCTGAGCAATGTAAGATCATCTCAGATACATCAACTATTTGAAGTACAGTCCTTTCCTTGAGGCTCTGAAACTCTCCTTTTTCAAAGGTGACAAACTCCTACAAACTCTTCTGCTTACAACTGAGTCTGCTACGAGCAAGCATCCGAGTAAAACAAACACTATCCGTAGATGACAGTGAATTAATGACTGGGGTTAATTTATTACAGTTTTCAGATGTGAACATTTGATGAGGTTTCTGATGGGAATAATGCAATTGACAGGAGTATGACTATTTCTATGACATCAAAGCCAAAGATGACAAAGCCTTCCAAGAAATAAGTCCCTAAGAGTAATGGGTAATCTGTTTTCAAAGATGTCATTAAGTGTTATATTTGATATAAACAAATAGAACAGGTTTAAGAAAAAAATCTTCAGAAACAGCATACAATATTTCTGAGAAATAATATATTTGATATATGAAGAATATATTGAGTAAGGAGATTCAGCAAGTCTGTAGTAGGGTCTTAACATGTGTAAAACTTCCTGGCTAAATTCAATGTTCATCTCCAACTGAGAACCACTGGCCTAGAAGATGCTACCTTTTGTTCAGTGGGGGATTTGATTTCACTCTACTTGAGATATCCTGTTACCTTCTTATGGAAGCTCGCAGAATACATGAGACTCTTTGATTACAGACAAAGGACTTCATTCCTCATATCAAAACAAGCATATGAATATAAAACTGCATTAGTCTCCCTTGTCCCCAGATCCCACTGGGGTGAGAGAGAGAGGCCCAGATGGAGGCTGGCCAGGCAGAGGGTTTATGTTACAATCTGAGGAGCACAGAGTTTGGGAAAAGCCATTGCTTCTACAGAAAGCAGTAAGCAAGACTTAATTTTTGTCTCAGAAAGAAAAATTACTTCGTTCCTCAAAGTAAATCATGAGAAGATGGCGCTGAGAAGTGGCAGGGTGAAAGAGTAGTCAGGGACTTGAAATCTTTGCATTCCCAGCAAGACACATGGGCATAGAAACCCTGGGACAACTGTCTTTTTCAACAGATTCAAATTAGGAAAGCAAGGCTGTGGCAAAGTAAAAACTGAAATGTTGTAGATAATGCTACAGTTGTTGCTTCACATCATCACATAAAACAGTCTAGGACTCTGATAATCATACAAAATGTGACAGACTATTTCATAAGAAATTTGATCAGTGTTTCAAGGAGGTTAAAATATATCATGGAAAACAAAACACTGACAGACCGGGGACTTCAAATGAAGCATATCATTTCTGAAATGTTTATTTTAATAACACTTTACCTTTGCAAACTTAACCGAGGGAAAACTGAATGTCTCTTCTAATTTGACAGCTCTTGCTACTCAACTCTTAGGGTAGCAGAAAAGAACTACGTAGCTCTAGCATCTTTTTATAAGCAAAAGAACAAATCCTTGTGATTTTTCAGGAACCTTCTGGGAAATCCCTAAGATAGTTTGGGAGTACAAGATATGCTGCAATTTTTATTTTATTTTTTCTACATTTAGGACCTGAATTTGGAAGGTGAAATGTTTAAGAGGAAACATAGGGCACTCATTTAAGTCACTTAAGTACAGAAACAATAAAATACTTAAAAATAAGCACAAAAAGTGTTGTGCTTCTAGAAACCTTTAACTCTTTTGTAAGTAAGGAGAAACCTTTGTTCATTCTTTTATAATTTCACATAATGAAGAAATATGTCCGTGAAAGTAAGTTGAGTAAGTCAATGAAAAGCACAGAAAATTATTTTGCTAAAATATAGATTCTCTGCTAATCTATATGGACTACACAGAAGGTAAAGAAGAACCTCCTGCGGTGCCTGCAGTGGCCCAGGTGGTTAAGTGCATCAGGCTCTGCGCCAACACATTGGGATTATCTTTCTCCCTCTCTCTCTTCCCCTCCCTTGCCCACACCTGCTTTCTCGGTCTCTCTCTCAACATAAATAAACTTAAAAAAGTTTAAGAATAACCTTTCATATTGTAGGTGAAGATAATCAGTAAACCAAAAAAGCAAACCCACTGAGTAAGCTTTGCTAACACTGCAACTTATTTTGTAGCTTTCTAAAAAAATTTTTTCATGTTTATTTATTTTTGAAAGAGAGAGAGAAACAGAGTGTGAGCAGGGGAGGGGCAGAGACAGAGGGAGACACAGAATCTGAAGCAGCTCCAGGCCCTGAGGTGTCAGCACAGAGCCCACCCAATACTGGAACCCACAGCTCGTGAGATCATGCCCTGAGCCTGAGTAGGATGCGTAACCAACTGAGCCACCCAGGCGCCCCTTGTAGCTTTTTTTAGATGCAAATATTATAGATCAAGTCCCCCCAAAAAACTCACTTTTCAAATTTCAGTCTTTCTGTTTATTCATATTATGGAGCAAAATAATGTTTTAACTTCGATATTTCTCAGAAACTTTGTGATGTAATAACTTATTTCATACCAGATACTATTTATACATATATACAATGCATTTGTTATTGTGATCTTAAAATGAATCAATAAGCATTTTTAAAAATTTCAGTTTTAATTTCTAACATGGTAAAGATTGACATTTATAACTCATATAAGCTAAAGCTCCTTGGGATCTTCAATGAGTCAAGAGTATAAGAGTGAAGTGGGTTCAGGAAACATAAATATAAATAAACAAACAAACAAATAAGTAAATAAACCCTGAAAATGGCAGTTTAAAACAAAAACACTGTTTTCCTAAAAGGTACACACAGTTCTATTTCTCTGTTATCATTGCTCCCAGTGTAGTTTCTATCACTCATATTAGTTAAACTGTTCAACAAATAATCACAGAGAAAACTGGGGTGGGAGGTGGCTCATTCATAACTGTCTGTCATGTCCAAACATCTTAGCGGATAACTAAAACACATGGACACACATCACACAGCTTTCTAATGTCACTCAAATATTTTAGATACTTTCTCAAAGTGGTAAAAGTGAACACATGCATCAATATACCAGTGGTTTCTCAGTAGCACATAAAAATGAGAATCAAGTGTATGAACTTAAATTTCTTAGTTATCAGTAACTATATTACTTAGAAATTTTCTAGGCCTCCAATGATTATCTATCAACTTAGTATCAATTCAAGATTTAAGTTAACTGCAGATCTTGGAAATTTTCTTTAAGCTGACATATTACAAAACATAAATACTGTCAAAATAAATTTTTGTCAGAAGCCTTCCTTCAGGTGAATACAAATTTACTTTTTTCATAATCTTAAACCTTATATAATAGTAATGTGTTTTATTTGATCAGTAAACCTGTATAAGCATAGAAAATATAAATCTAAAAGATGAACATGCTTATATCTTACTTAACATTGATAAATCGGAGTAGACACAACTCTTTTTATTAAGCCAAAATTATTGATCTAGTCTCATTTACAAAAGATTAACTTGTATTATGTAAACTTGAATTCTCAAAACATTTCTAAGTTAGTTTCTGTAAGAATTTTTTTTTTAGTTTCTATAAGAATTTTTAAAGTCAAGTACATTTAAAGTATTAAAAGTCTAAAGTTTATTATTTTTCTAAAATTTTAGTAGTGCTCAATTTTTGGGCTGATAATTGAATCAGAACAAAGTTCCTTTGAGAGGCTTTATAATCTAATTTATTAATTATCCTTTAGGAAAATATTTTACACTAACACAAAAAGGAAAAACCTTTCTGAATCAAAGACATATAGACATACAGACTCATAAAGTGGTTAATTTCAGATTTAAAACTTTAGCTATAAGTTAACTGTAAAGAGAGAAACAAAACCTTAACAGTCTGGATATTAAAAAGTTATACTTCTCCTTAATGCACAACATTCTGCAGTAATTTAAGCTGAAAAATAGACAAATCGACAAACAAAAAGAACAGCAAACCAGATTCTGTCACCTCTCACTCATCTACAGAGATCAAAAATAGACCTTAAAATCAAATTTCTGGTTTGCTGCCTCCACCAATGCTACGTAACTGACATCGGCCATGTACAAACCAGAAACAAAAACAAAACACAAAATCACTGGAAAGGAAAAAAATCAGGAAAAGGGAATGCATTATAGTCCTATTGTCACCTGGGATTCAGCCACTGGGAGTGGAGCAAGAGGTTTTGGGCTTAGGCAATGCACATTACCAGACTACACCACGTGAATCCACTGGGCTTCTTGGCAGGACCTCCAAAACTGTTAAAGACTGATTTTAAAGAGAGGACATATTCATGACTCTCATACAAATATAAAATGAACACATCAAAGGTTTTATTTAATCCATCGATTAATGAGGCAATCCATAGGATACTATAAATGGATCAAAAGATTAATCAAAGAACCACACATATAAAGACAGTGATAATTAAATACATTTATAAATAGATACAAAACTGGCTTCTTCTGTGGGAGTGAGGGATATCATGGCATGAGACAGATGGGTCTTATTTTCACCAGGCAAAATTCATTTGTATGTCTATGGACAAGAATCATTTGCCGTGTAGTTATCTGCAACTGAGAATTATAAAGTAGCTCAAAGACCACAAAAGTCAAAGAGAATCCATGGAATCATAAAATAAAATAACCCAGAAGGATGTGCTTAAACAATCTTCTTGGCCCATTTTAAAATCTTATAATTTCTTCTTATATCTGTCAGAAAAGTTATAAAACTATCATTCATTTCTAACTTTATTGTAGTAAGAGGCCAAAGTAATCTAGAAACTACAAAAAGTTATTTACAAAGAATTGATTGGAATGATAAGAAACTACAGGATTTCTGAGAAACAGAAATCAAAACTCAAGTGAGTGATAAATTCTCCTTTTTGTAAGTGAAACCCATTGTCTGCTCCTCTTAAACTGCATTGTTCCAATTCATTTGTAGGAAGATCTAGTTAAGTTATATTAACTAAAGAAATCTAAAAACTTGTAGATCATATAACTAATTTAAAACAAAAAATGTTAATTTTAATTAAACTTATGTATTTACAATATTATGATAGAAATGCTCGTTGCTTGAACAAACACCCACATTTCATTGTTGACAACATAAAGTTTTCTTTCTTGAGCATAGAAAGTTCTTATTCGTTGGGCAGCTTTCATGGCTGTCTCTTCTTCAGGTGATGACTCATGCATCTGCGTTCCTTCCATTATGTGGTTTTTCTATTTTGGAGTCTTTCACTTCCCGAAAGAGCAAACAAATGAAGGCTCTTGCAGGAGATTTTACGCGCTAGTCTGGAATTGACTTTCAATACCTACATGCACATCATCTTTGTCTAAACTAGGCACATGGCCCTTACTCAACTGCAAAGAATGCTGAGCAATGCGTTCATGGTGTGTGTATAGAAAAAAGAACATATTTCTGAGTAGCTAGCCAGTCACTTCCATAATCATGATGACTGATTTAATTAATTTTCCGTCAAAAATAATCCCCGGTGAACCATGAAAACTGATTTCTCTCTTTTGAGTTCTTTTAATTTTTTAACTCTCTTAATTTATAGTCAATGGAAAATTGCCCAACTCCTTGACTCCTTGTCACTCTGAAGACCCAATCTGGAAGACAGTTAACAGAGTAAAAGCTATATCACATTCAGAAGAGGACAATCACATGGAAATAAATGAGCAATGGAGCCAACAGGGGTATCAACATGTTTTCCAATGCTTTGTGCATCATCAGCTGTTTATTTCAATATTTTGTGTGTCATCAGCACTTTGTCTGACAGCTCCATTTGTTCACTTTTCATACTCCTTTTGAGTAAACAGCACATATAATAGTTCTATTTTAGAACAGCACATCAATCTTCCCTTGTTAAGGGATGACTTGTCCTCGCACTTATCACACCTCTCTTGTGATATGACATCATCTCCTCATTTGCTGAGATAAATGCCAAACAACAAAAAGGCACGCAGGCATTTGAATTTCTACATTTGTTTATTTGATTTGCAGCACAACTTAGAAATATAGAGAAGGGGGGAAACTAGTCATAGAGGAAGCTTTTATTTTTTGGCACGTTTGTGTTCTCTGCACAGTCTGTACTCAGTATTGAGAGACTCTAAGAAATCTAAGCCAAGTGGGTGGATTGCCTAGTAGGTTAAATCATGCCATGCCAGAAAAGCAAAGCATACACTCACGAACAGCACAGCGGAGTGGCAGCAAGCCTTCCTTGCCCTTCACCATCCATAGGGAGCCTGTCTTCTGGAGCACTGAGTAATAACAGCCACAAGCCAATTGCTGTCTTTAAAGCAATTCTGGAAATGTTCCTTATAGAAAATGAGCCACGCAGGTTGTGATTCATTTATAAATAACTCAAATATAAATACAAGTTAAGTCCCGTCTAGGAGGTAATGCAGACAGACTGCAAAATAGTTCTGTTTGTGTGCTGAGAAATGGCATTAAGTAGCCATGTTTCACTGCAAGTTAAGCGCTGTTATTAAATTCTTAACTGAATTTTCTTTGGACCTTTAATTTACCATTTACCATAAACCTCTGAAAAAATTCACCTCAATGTTAGCTCTTGCCCTTTCTGTAATTTCAGCTAGGAATTTGACTACTGGAAAATACAGGGGGAGGTTGCTGAGTTTGGGATTATAATGCACCTCACTATGAAAAACATATTGAAACTGAAAAAACACAGTTAACTAAATGAGACGAACTGCTTTCCATATGAGATGGCAATATAATAATAACATAATTTGAAATAAAAATCATATAGTGTATTTAGTGATTACCTTTCATTCATAATAAATTATGGGGTATAAAGACTTAAAAGAATAGAAAATTAGAAAAAAACTAAATATCTACAAATAAAGGAATAAGTAAAGTGTGGTATGTGCAAACAGTGAATAAACTACTAACAGAAAAGGAATAAAATACAGCTACCCCTATCAAAGTGGAGGATTTTCATGAACATAAATGTTAAGGGAAAAAAGGCAAGTTAACAAAGAACACAGTTATATGAGATTAGTTATATAAGCTCATAAAACACACAAGAGGATATTATTACGCATTGCCTAGGGGTATATGCAGTTTATTGTTGGGACTTCACTGTACGGTAAACACCAGTGGCCTCCTGAAGAGGCAAAAAAGAAAAAAAGTGGGACATGATCAGAGAAAAACACAGATAATACTTCACTTGTCAAGCTGTGTGATGGCTGCATACATTCGCTTTATCTTCCTTTATACTTTTTCTGTATACGTAAATGTTTGTAAAATAAAATTTAATAAAAAAAGTGTGCAGTGATCTTTGACCTTATAAACTTAAAAATCGAGTGTGATAAGAAATACATATTTGTTCTTTGTCCCCAGTTGCTGATACAGATTTTCTAAAACCTTTGGAATTTCCTCAAGGATAGGGATAACAGGAATGTCTTTGTAATTCTTAAAAAATCTCCTTTCAAGCACATCTAAGTCCCACCCATTGACCTAGAGATTGAGTTCACATCATGGCCAATGATTTAGTCAATCATACCTACACAATAGGACCTTTAAAAACCTGTAAACCTTTAAAAACCTGTAAACAATGGGTTTCAAAGCGCTTCCAAATTGGTGAACACATTAAAGTGCCAGAAGGGTGGTACCCATGAAGAGGACATGTAAGTTCAGGGTCTTTCCTCTTATACATTGCCCTATATATCCCATGTGGTTGCTGCTGAGTTATATCTTCTGTAATAAACTAATGATAGTTTCTTTCCTGGGAAAGGCTGTGAGCCTTTCTAGCAAATGATCAAATCTGAGGAGGATATTGTGAGAATCCCCTGAATTTATAACTGTTTGGTCAGCAGTACAGATAGAAACCTGAGACTTACCACTGGCATCTGAAATGGGACATTCTTTTGGGACCAAGCTCTTGACCTGTGGGATAGGTGCCAATTCCAAGTCGTTAGTGACAGAATTGGATTGAATTCTAGGACATACAAGTCACATAGAGAAAATTGGAGAATTGGTTATTGGGTGGAAGAAAAAAACCACACATATGGTTTCAGAAGTTTAGTGAGTAGAAACACGATCAGATCTACCTATGGAAAAAAGACATTTGCACACAAAAAAATGGATGACAATACAAAATTATGAATGTGTATACTCCAAATGAATTCTACCAATAATATTTCTAGAGCCGGAAAATTTTTCACGGAGAAGAAAAATGATCATATAATCAAAGAGGAAGATGAAGTAGGTAATGGACTAAGATGAATGAGATCTATGTCCATAAAATCATAATGTTTCTCCTCCCACTCCAATGTCACCTCCATGAGGACATGATTATCTTTTGTATTCAGTACTAAATCCCCAGGCCTTAGCATAGCACAGGTAATCTCTTTATAGAATGACTTTGATAGAAGGAAGACTGGCATTCTCTAATACCCGGGATTCTAGAAATAGAGAGCACATAGACACACTGACATGTTGGTAATATACTTTACACAGTAGTTACCAACTTCATAAAACTCTTTTCTCCAAGGAAACATACTATATATACTTGGGGTTTAATATTTGTAGCTGATAGATCAACAGTGGATTAGAAAGAGAACTTAATTCTATTTTATTAAGAACAGAATAGAGACCCCCAAAATAAATCCACATTTATATGATTAATTAATCTATGACAAAGGAGGCAAGAACATACAATAAGGAAAAGAGAGTCTTTTCAATCAATGGTGCTGAGAAAACTGGATAGTCATAAGTAAAATAATAAAACTGGAATATTTTCTTACACCATATATAAAAATAAACTCAACGTGGATTAAAGACTTAAACATGAGACCTGAAATCATAAAAATCCTAAAAGAGAACACAGGCAGTAATTTCTCTGACATCAGCCATAGCAACTGTTTCTAGATATGTCTTCTACAACAAAGGAAAAAAGGTAAAAATAAATACTGGGGCTATGCAACAACAACAACAAAATCTTTTGCATAGCAAAAGAAATCATCAAAAAACCCCAAAAAACAACCTACTGAGGAGGTCTGGCTGCCTCAGCGGGCAGAGCATGGGACTCTTGATTTCAGGGTCATGAGTTCGAACTACCTTGGGCATAAAGCCTATTTTTAAAAAAGACAGCCTACTGAATGAGAGAAGGTATTTTCAAGTGATACATCTGATAAGGGATTAATATGCAAAATGTATAAAGAACTCATACAACATAATAACAAAAAAGCACCCAAACAACCCAATCAAAAAGTAGGCAGAGGACCTGAATAGACATTTTTCCCAAGAAGGCAGATATACGGCCAACAGACATGAAAAGACGCTCAACATCACTCATCACCAGGAAAATGCAAATCAAAACCATGCTTGAATTAGAATGACTAATTCAAGAAGACAAGAAACAGCAACTGTTGGTGAGGATGTGGAGAAAAGGGAACCCTCACGCATTGTTGGTAGGAATATAAATTTGCTTAGCCACGGTGGAGAACAGTCTGGAGGTTCCTCAAAAGATTAAAAATAGAAATACCATATGATCCAATAATTCCACTATTGGGAATTTACTCAGGGAAAACAGAAATGCTAACTTAAAAAGATACATGCATCCTATGTTTATTTTAGCATTATTTACAATAGCCAAGACATGGAAGTAACCTAAATGTCCACCGATAGACAAATATATAAGGAAAATGTGGCACATGCATACACACCACACACACACACACACACACACACACACACACACACAGAGGAATATTACACAGGCATAAAAAGGATGAGATCATGTCATTTTAGACAACATAGATGGACCTAGAGGGTATCATGCTAAGTGAAATAAGTCAGACTGAGAAAGACAGATAACATACAATTCCACTCATAAATGGAATCTTTACAAAAGTGAATAAAGAAACAAAAAGCAGAATCAGTTATAAGTACAGAGAACAAATTGACAGTTGCCAGAGGGGAGGGAGGTTAGGCAAAATGGGTGAAGAGGAGAGGTAGACACAGGCCTCCAGTTATGGAATGAGTAAGTCATGGGGAAAAAAACCCAATATTTTTTCAACTGCATAAGAAACCCAGTCAATAAAATCATAATAGTGACAAAGTGGGATAGATAGTAGCTATCGATACTTATGATGAACATAGCATTATGTAAAAACTTGTCAAATCACTAACCTGCACACCTGAACCTAATGTAATATTGTGTGTCAACTATAGTCAAATAAATAAAAAGTGAGGGGGCAGACTTAATAGTATATCTGAAAAAGCAATTATTTTGATACCTTAAAGTGAAACTTGATGCTGTTATAAAAAATTAAAATGGAATGACAATATGTACACCACATCTTTATCCATTCATCTGGCAAAGGACACTTGGACTATGTATAATAATTGTAAATAATGCTGCAATAAATGTAGAGGTGCATGTATCCCTTTAAGTTAGTGTTTTTGTATTTTTGTAAGGCAGTTCTATTTTTAACTTTCTGAGGAATCTCCATACTGAGTAATGTATAGAATTGTTGAATCATTACACCCGAAACTAATATAACCATATACATTAACTATACTATAATTAAAATAAAGAACTTAATTTAAAAAATTGAATGATAATAAAATCTAGGCCATATCAACTATTAATGTCAAAAGTACTGGATTAAGAATTAGGGAGTCTAAAATAAGATTTCTTGGTTCATACTCATTGTTCCTGATGTGGGATGGAAAAAGAACAGCAACAGAAAATAGTGGCATGTTTTAAATGGTTCTATGTGTCTTAAAGAGAAAAGGTAAGCCTCAGACTCATTTGTAGGCTCTATATTACAAGGTCAAATAGAAAGTAAGAGGTCTGAAGTGACCTGGCCAAGATGTGTGCCCAGAGGATGCTCAAGAAACGAGACGGTTTGGTGCATTAAGTCAAAGGCAAATTTAACAAAAGCTTAGTTTTGGGCTGTCGTTTTCATCTCTTTTTGCTATCACTCTAGTAGCACACAGGCTTGAAATTGAATGCACTTGAGGGGCGCCTGGGTGGCTCAGTCAGTTAAGCGTCCAGCTTCAGCTCAGGTCATGATCTCACGGTTCCTGGGTTCGAGCCCCACGTCGGGCTCTGTGCTGAGAGCTAACTCAGAACCTGGAGCCTGCTTCAGATTCTGTGTCTCCCTCTCTCTCTGAGCCTCCCCTGCTTGCGCTGTCTCTCAAAAATAAATAAAAAACGTAAAAAAATTTGAATGCCCTTGAGAAATAAAAAATATAAGTTGTATAAAACACAATAGCCTACTATGTACTAAGTTATCAATAAATACTGACAAGTCTGCTAAAATAGTATTATTAATAAATATTTCTGTTACTGGATTTGAAAAAAATTTGACTGCATTTAGGAACGCTCCTTCAGTGTCATCTCTTATTTTAACTATGGCTTCACATTACCTTATCATAAAATTCTACCCTTTACCCAGGATCCCAGGGAGGAGTGCTTGCACCAGGATGCCCTAAGCCCAGGGAATCCAAAGCTTTCATGATGGTGGCGATTTCTATTGTGAAGAGGAAATAGGACCTCTGTAATCCGGTGGATGCTCAGATCCCCAGTGTGTATTCTCTGGCTTCTGTTGGTTTCACTATCTGCTGCTTTGCTTCTATTTATATCATCTTCGTGAAATGATGGAACTAGCAGGAGAGCTGGAGCTGGGATGGGGTGATGGAAGAAACAAAAGGTATGAAACTTTCCACGTGGCTTCACATTCCCAGCACTAGTAAGGGGTTTGTTGCAGAACTGAAAAGAAATACAAAATATTCATATAATGATCAGGAGATCCAAAGCCTAGTCCAAACTTCTATACTAACTATCTGGATGACCTGGGAACTAGTTACTTAGCTTCTGTGACTGCAATACTATGTTCAAATTAGAAAAATCTTCCATATCCCTTCTAATTCTAAATTCTATGATTCGTTGACTCTGAATTCTGCAAGATACTCAAGAATCATCTATAAAGAGCAAAAACTTTTTTCTCCTCTCTCATCACACAGTATGTGCTATTACTCTCCATTTTTTAAAATTAGAATCCTCTAGCAAAACCAATGATTCCACCTTTACTCACCATGAACAGAAAGGCCTTCCTTACTTGTTTTCTGACCTCTAGAAACATTTGCCTAAACATGTGATATATTGAGAAGAATTCTGAACCTGGAAGATCTAGATCCAACCCCTGATTCTAACACTTACTAGCAGTTTCACAGTAAAAACAGTATCAGAATTATAGTCCTGGCAGTTATCTTGCAGATTTTTGTCTTTGATTTGACTTACTTTATAGACTGCGAGACTGAGGGTACATACTGCTGGAGTCATGATGTAAACTTAGTTGTTTCCTCCAATACTTTGAAACAAATGGGTAAGAAAAAAACTAGTGGCAAAATGTTCAAATAAAATCCAACGTGCAACTTCAATATGTGATCAAATCAAAGTGAGGCTAAAGCCTTAAGGACTTCCATTGGACTTCTTTCATCCCACCCCCCAGAGCAGTATCAACCAGTCCTAGAACTTTCAAAGCCCCTCCTCGGAGTGGTCATAAGCACTACCTGAAGTGTGGCCGCGGAGCCGAATCTCAGGCACACACCACGCTAACGGAATAGAATCTACCATGTGAAGAGGTCCTCAGGTGGTACGTGTGCATAATAAACTTGAGAAGCACTGATCTAGAATACAATTTAAAAACCACTGAGTCGCCCCATGCTGCTCCCCCTAATTAAAGTCTCTGGTGTAGCTTTCTTATTGCCAATCTCATAGTGTTGCTGAGAACATGAGTGTGAACTCATTTTGTAAAGTACACATTTTATAAACACAAGGTACTTTTATTAGTTCCAAGTTCCTGGAAGTATCTGCTACCTTCCTGCTGTGTTCCTGTCAAAATCGCCTTAAAATTCCCATTGCAAAGAATAATTCCATATGGTATAAGTATCCCTATGTCTTAACAGATATTCCACAGGAAAATGCTTGATTAGGTTATAGATTTTTTTATGCAATAATTCCATATGTGCCCTTTCTCCAACCTCTGCTAGTCTAAGTCACTTTCATTTTTTTTAAGTCACTTTCATTGATTGAAACATTTTGTTGTATACTGTTTTCACTGTATACTGGGTGAGCTGTAATTGATAATTTAACAAATGCTTTATCCAGTTACCATACTTCAATCCTCTTTCCAAGTAGCATATCCTACCTCAAATATTTGAAATAATGAAGTAAAAGCCATTTTAAAATGTAATATAGCCAAACAAAATATAGAATAAATGGTGATTAATTACTAAAGGTAATTAATTGTTAGTAATTAAACACATGAAGTAAATATACGGAATGACTGAGTGAAATAAATTTGAAGACTGAAGTACAAACAGGGTCAGCATATAATCTCCTATCCTTTTCTACTTTAATTACATGTTTTTATCTGAAAATTCACTTCAAAGAGGCAACCCCTTAATGGTCAATTTTTCCAATTTTGATAATATGATACGTAGCAATACATTTATTTTGGTAAGTTTCCAAAAAACTCAAAACCACACAGTTAACCTGAGTTTATCATGAAAAGATATGGCACATTATTCTGTTCTTGAATGTGTCCTATCTAGTCAATTAATTTAGGAAGAAAATCTATATATATATAACTGAGTTGTGAAATGGTTAGATGATTTCTCAGATTTTTTTGTACTTAAATTATAAGGGTCATCATTAGAAGATTTAGAAACAAAGAGTATTAGAATGTGAATAGGTTTTTCTCTCTCTCATTTTCTTTGTCTTCCAACATAAACTCAACAGATACTGCATCTACTGGAAGGAAAAGGAAGAGAGAAAAATCAATTTCATATTCATATTTAATTTTTCTGGTTAATGCAAAATATATGATATCTTCAATCACCTGTGAATATTACATTGAATCATGTAATGTTAGAGGATTCTTAGAGATAACTCTTACACATACCACACCCACATCCTATTTTCTTTCCAACCTATTTTCATTTCCTTCCCAATTTCTTTATATTATTCTATTTTTATTTTTTCTTCCTCCTCTCTTTTTATAGTGCTCTAGAATTTTTAAAACTATATTAAAATAGCATTAAGCTTGTGAATTTAGAATGCTGGAGATGGGCGGAAGCAAAAGGGAAGTTTCTTTAAATAGTATTATATAGAACTACAAAATTTTTTTAAAAAGCTACATACTTGCCTATATACATACCACACAGAAGAACCAAGGAGTGAGATACTCATTTTTATACTGTAACTAAAGAGAACACATTCAGAAAGCTGTATAGAAATGGTTTTCTAGGGTTTTGAACCATGAAAATAGTATTCTTAAATTCCTAAATGCAACATATTTATTCTTCTTCAGATACTGATCCAAATAATAAATCCAAATTTCCAAATTTATCCCAAGTAGTCAAATAATTGGATACTTAGCCTGTTAAGTTGCTAATACCACCAGACTCAGGAAAAGGGGGAAATCAGGCCTCTTGGCATCCAGCATTCAGGTCACTCTTCGTCCTCCTTCACATCATGGCTGCTAGGATTTCCAGGTAACAGAAGACCTTTCAAGTAGACGACACCGAGCAATTCTACCACCTGTAGTCTGCACAGTTTGAAGAAGAAAATAACACAGAAGTGCCTCCTTGGGATTAGTTTTAAAAACTAAGAAGGAACTATCAGTGTTTCACAACTTGAGAACTTAGAGCAACCTGATGGTGTTTGACAATAAACAATGGTCTAATTGGAGGGATGAAAATTAACTCAGAAAAGACAATGAACTTGCTGATAATTTTTTCAAATAGTATGACTTAGTATTTTTTTCTAGGTAGAGATAAATAATATAAGGATGCTACTTTATATTCAATGAGACATACAAAAAGTATATAAAGAAGAAAAATGAAATTCACCCATAAATCACCATCAGAAATAACAACTATTAACCTATTTCCTATTATTCTTTTTACCATGTATATATGTATGGGCATATGCATATACATATATACTTAGTAGATGCTGGTTAGTTTTAACATGTGTAGGTACATATATCTTTGTATATGTAGGTGACTAATTTAACAAAATTAGGATGGTTCTATATTCAGTATTGCAACCTTTTTAATACAAAATTCTAAGCATCTCTTGCATCATAAAACAGTCTCCAAAAAATGGTTTTTAATAGTCACAAAATATTCACTGAGTAACAATTCATTTAACTATTTAGATAATCCTTTTTTCACACTTTTAAATTGAAGTATAGTTGATAATGTTACAATAGTTTCAGGTGTATAATATAATAATTTGGCAAGTCTACATGTAATTCTATGTTCACCCCCAGTGTAATACATTACTGTTATGAAACCACTAACTTGGGGCACCTGGGTGGCTCAGTTGGTTAAGTGGCTGACTTCAGCTCAGGTCATGATCTCACAGTTTGTGGGTTCAAGCCCTACATCGGGCTCTGTGCTGACAGCTCAGAGCCTGGAGCCTGCTTCTGATTCTGTGTCTCCCTCTCTCTCTGATTCTCCCCTGCTCACACTATGTGTGTGTGTCTCTCTCTCTCAAAAATAAATACATATTTTAAAAAATTTAAAAAAAGAAATCACTGACTAGACTTCCTAAGCTGTACTGTTCATCTCCGTGACTTATTCATTCCATAACTCTAAGCATGTATCTCCTACTCCCCTTCTCCCATTTTGCCCATCTCCCCATCCTCCACCCTTTAAGCAATCCTCACTTTGGTCTCTGTATTTAAGTGTCTGTTTCTGCTTTTTGCTTATTCATTTGTTTTTTATTTTAAATTTCACATATAAATGAAATCATACGGTATTTGTCTTTCTCTCAGTCTGACTTACTTCGCTTTGCATATTATCCTCTAGGTCCATCCATAATGTTACAAATGACAAGATCTCACCCTTTTTATGGCTGAGTAATATTCTATTATACATATATAATTATGTGTTATTATATGCTATGTTGTTGTCTATCATATTTAATATAATAGCATCATAGTATATTTTTGTGGCATATATATACATATACACCACATCTTCTTTATCCATTCAGCTATCAATGGACACATAGGTTATTTCGGCTATTATAAGTAATGTTTCAATAAACAAAAGGGAGCATATATCTTTTCAAATTAATGTTTGGATAAATATCCAGTAGCAAAATCCCTGAATTATATGATATTTCTGTTTTTAATTTTTTGAGGAAATCTCCATGTAAATCACATTTTACTCTCCCACCGACGGTGCATGAGGATTTCTTTTGCTTCACATCCTCATCAACATGTGTTGGTTCTTGTCGTTTTGATTCTAGCCATTCAGACAGGTAAAGGTGACATCTCATAGTTTTGATTCATATTTCCCTGATGATTAGCAATGTTGAGTATCTCTTCATATGTCTGTTAGCCATGTGTATGTTTTCTTTGGAAAAATGCCTATACAGATCCTCTGCCCATTTTTAATCAGATTATTTGGGGGTTTTTTGGTGTTGAGTTTGGTATACGTTCCTTATATATTTTGGATGTTAATCTCTTATCAGACATATCATTTGCAGATAACTTCTATTCAGTAGGATTGCCTTTTCATCTTGTTGATGGTTTCCTTCACTGTGCAAAAGCTTTTTGCTTTGGTGTAGTCCCAATAACTTATTTTTCATTTTGGTTTCCTTCCTAAGGAGACATACCTGGAAAAAAGGTTGCTATGGCCAATTCCAAAGAAATTTCTTTCAATGTTCTCTTCTAGGAGTTTTTATGGTTTCATGTTTCAGATTTAGGTTTTTAATCCACTTGGAGTTTATTTTTGTGTTAAGTATAAGATAGAATTCCGGTTTCATTCTTTTGCATGTAGCTGTCCAGTTTCCCCAGCATCATTTACTGAAACACCTATCCTTTTTCTACTGTATATTCTTACCTCCTGGATAAGAGGTAAGAATCAACTGGATATGCATGGGTTTATTTCTAGCTCCCTATTCTTTTGATCTATATGTCTATTTTTGTGCAAGTACCATTCTAGTTTGGTTACCATAGTTTTGTAGTATATCTTAAAATTGGGATCCTGATGCCTCTAGTTTTGTTCTTGGTTATTTAGTGGTTTCATACAAATTTTAATATTATTTGTTCTAGTTCTGTGAAAAAATGCTATTGGTATTTTGATAGAGATTGCATTTAATCTATAAATTGCTTTGGGTAATATGGACATTTTAACAATATTAATATTTTCAAACCATGATCATGAAATATCTTTCCATTTGTGTTGTCTTCAATTTCTTTCATCAACGTCTTATAGTTTTCAGAGTACAGGTCTTTTACATCTTTGGTTAAGTTTATTCCTAGGTATTTTATTCTTTTTGGTAAGAATGTAAATAGAATAGTTTTCTTAATTTCTCTTTCTGCTACTTTGTTAATAGTATATAGGAATATAACTGACTTTTTTGTATCACTGAATTCAATTATTACTTCTAGTAGTTCTTTGGTAGAGTCTTTAGGGTTTTCTATATGTAATATGTTATCTGTGAAGAGTGACAATTTAACTTCTTCCTTAACAATTTGGAAGTCTTTTATTTAATTGTCCTGATTGCTGTGACTAGAACTTCTAGTACTATGTTAATTAAAAGTGGTACAGGTGGACATTCTTGTCACCTCATCTTAGAGAAAAGCTCTCAGATTTTCACCCGAGTATGATGTTATCTGTGAGTTTTTAATATATGGCCTTTATTATGGTCAAGTATGTTCCCTCTAAACACAGTTTGCTAAAAGTTTTTATCATGAATGGATATTTAATTTCCTCAAATGATTTTTTTTCTGCATCTTTTGAGTTGATCATATGATTTTTATTCTTCATTTTGTTGATGTGGTGTATCATGTTGATTGACTTGTGAATATTGATCCATTCTTTCACTTAATCATTCTTTTCACTTGATCGTATATTTTTAATGTATTATTAAATGCAGTTTGATAATATGTTACTATGGATTTTTACATCTATGATCATCAGGGATACTGGCCTTTACTTTCTTATTTTGTAGTGCTTGTCTGATTTGGGTATCAGGGTAATTCTGACTTTATAGAATATATCTGGAGGTTTGTCTTCTATTTTGTGTGATAATTTGAGAAGAAAAGGTATTAATTCTTCCTTAAATGTTTGATAGCATTCATCTGTGAATCCATCTGGTCTTGGACTTTTGTTTGTGGGGAGTTTTTGATTGTGTATTCGATTTCATTACTAGTAATTGGTCTGTTTGGATTTTTTAAAAATTGTATGTTTCTAGGAGTGTATCCATTTCTTCTATATTGTCCAATTTGTTAGAATATAATTTTTATAGTATTCTCTTATAATTCTTTTTATTTTTGTATTTCTGGGGCATCTGCTGTTATTCTTTTCAAACTTTTTGACTACTTTTGAAAGATTTAATTTTAGAAGTAAGATTAAAGGGTGCAAACAATCCTACAGGGGGCATGGACTAATTTTTTAAAAGAATTTAGTAAATAGTCCAAAATTGCTTTCCAGGAAACATTAAATAATTACTGAAAGGAAAATATGCATTTGAAATAGAAATCAAATATCTAAATTATTTATATATAATCACTACCAACTTTCTTTAACTGAATTTGAAGTGTCAAGTCAATTTTGTAAGGCAGTGTAATAGCTGAGAATCTGCTGTGAAGCCACCCTGTATAGGTTTAATTCCACTCTGCTATTTACTAGCCAGATATTATATTAGCCTGCTGGCGCTGCCGTAGGAGGGTACCATAGGATATTGTGGGTGGTGTAAACAACAGAAATCTTTTTTCATAGTTCTAGAGTCTGGAAGTCTATAATCAGACTGCCAGAAGAGTTGGTTTCTGGTGAGATCCCTCTCTCTCTCTCTCTAGTTTATAGATGGCTGCCTTCTTGCTGTGTCCTCACTGGCCTTCTCTCTGCATGCACACATCCCCAAGTGTCTCTTCTTCTTACAAGGACAATAGTCATATCAGATGAGAGTCCTGCCCTTATGACTTCATTTAACCTTATTTATTTCCTTAAAAACCCTATCTCCAAATACAGGTATACTGAGATTAAAACATCAACAAATAAATTTGGAGGGGACCTAATTAGTTTATAAGAAGTGTGTTTGGCCAAGTAAATCGATGGCTGCATATCTGAGTTAGTTCATGTGTAAAATAAAGATAATAATACTTCATTGGCTAAGATGAGACTAAATGTGTTATTATACATAAAACATTAAAGAGCAGTGCCTACCAAATGGTTAAATATTTAATTAATTGTATAATATTAAAGAGTTAAGGGATCACATGGACATTATATATATTAATCGTGATATGATATTTTAAAATAGCTTCAATAGCAGAATTTCTAAGTTAGGCATTCTGTTAATTCTAATAATTATTGGGAGGTATTATTATTCAACAGAATAGAAATAGAATCTTAAAGTAAGTCATCCAAGATCATACAATGAATTGATAATACAATTAAGAATAAAAACAAGTGTCTCAAGAAAAGGCAAATTCTTTCAATTCTTTTGAGGTTAAAATAATTGTCAGAAAGAAGACTAGTCATTTTCTATGATAAATACTTATTAATTTTAGGGTGGAAATATGCTTTAATAGAAATAAGATTTTATATTTTTTGGATATTTCAGTTTTACTTATTTAAGGTTTTTTAAACTGCCTCATCCACATAAAAAATAAACCTCCCAGTATAACTATTTCAAAAATATTTAGTAAATGCTTAAGAATTAGAAAAAAAAGGGCCAAGAGACTAATGGCATTCATCTTGCTTCTTTACTGAAATAAACTTACTTGAAAATCAAACAACCCGCAAATATTTACTGAGTTGTATTTTGTGATTAGCGGTAATCCAAGCACCACTGGAACTGCAAAAGAAGTTATGACGCATAAACAGATAATTAAGACAATATAAGAGAACACATAGTACCTTGGAGTATAGCTGAAGGACATCTAACTCACCATGACACAGGAAGGTTGGGCAGGAATCAGGAATTCCAGTGCTGAAATAGTCATGCTAGAAGAAATGGAGAAAATGAAATTAAGCTGAAGATGAACAGTAAATGACTGACAGTGGGGGCAGGCGAAATGGGGAGAACAGCCAGGCAGGAGAAGAGAATTCCATGTAAATAGGACCATATGACCAAAGATACAAATAAGCAAACCTTTCAAAGAACTACAAATAGTTCTGTGTTCTAACCCAAAGTTCTAGGCAGTGGATGATGAGATGAAACTGTATAGGCAAGATCCTGGGTGACTAGCATATGTCGTTAAAAAAAAAAAAGTTTCTAATTTATTCTGTAGATAATGGGAAGTTGCAAAAAGGAGTGTAGCAGCCTGGCTTAGTGTTATTGACACCTTAAATAGATATCTCTAGCAGTCCTATAAAAGTTGGGCTTGAAGATAACAAAACTAAAAGCAGATAGATCAATATGGACACTTTTAAAAAATGTTTTATTTATTTTTGATACAGAGGGAGACAGAGCATGAGAGGGGGAGGGGCAGAAAGAGAAGGAGACACAGAATCGGAAGCAGGCTCCAGGCTCTGAGCTAGCTGTCAGCACAGAGCCTGATGCGGGGCTTGAACCCACGAACGTGAGATCTGACCTGAGCCGAAGTCGGAGGCTTAACTGACTGAGCCAGCCTGGTGCCCCGAATATAGACACTTTTGAGATTGTCTAGCCAGAATTGAGGTAGTGGAGATAAAGGCAAAAGAACAGAAAATGTCAAGAAGTCCTTAGGCATTAAAATGATTAGATATGGAACTATGGGAAAGAAAGATGATTAAACAGAAGTTTAAGAAAAGGAACAATTTTGAGAGAAAATGACACATTCAGTTTTTAAAATATTAGGATCAAGATAATTATGAATGGTTGACAGAAAGTTGGATATATGAACCCAACTTAATAAAGATTAAGTCAGGGCAAATGGCCATTGAAATAAGAGTGGATGAGATTGTCCACTGAGTATTTAAAATGACAAATGATTCAAGGACAGAATCCTAAGAAAAAAAACAACATTTAAAGGATGGATCATGTGGAAGAAACCCATGATGGAAGCAGAAAAGAGATGTGAAAAACAGCAAAAAAACAAACAACTGGATTAGAGGAGACAAGTGTACCAAAGATCAAAACAGATGGCAACCCTTAACAAATGCCCACTGAATACACCAAAGAGAAAGCTATTTGTAACCTTAGAGATGTCAGTATATGTATTGTGGGGGACTGGGAAAATAGATGGTAGTAAGTTCCTCTGAGTAGGAATGGATGTCTGAAAAGACCTCAGAATCTCTCTTGGTTAATACATAAAGTGGGTAATGTCCAATCACCTAAGGTCATATCTTATGAGGTGAAGCAAACAGACACAGAAGTGTCTAAAGTAAGCAACGTGCAGAGACCATACAGAAAAGTCTAGCATAGATATAGAATTATGGTTCAAGGCTAGGTTTTCCAGTCAAATGACATGTTCTTACATGGAAGAAAAGCAGGGTTTCAAGTAGAGAACTGGTCACTGGAAAAAGAAAAACTATAATCATTAGAAATCAGGAACAAGGAAATCTTAAATACAACTAGCAGTAAGGTTGTCTTTTGATGCTGTGTTCTGCAAATTACTCAGGAAAGATGTCTTAAATACCAGCAAATAGGACAGGTCAAATTCCAGAGAATGGGCTATGCTGGAATGTGCAAGCAAGATCAAGTGGATGCAAATAAGGAAGAAGCATGTGGAGATAAGGAGCCAGGGAAACATAGGAAAGGATTAACAGCGAAGAAGCAAGATTGAAATGGTCAATCTAGGGGCGCCTGGGTGGCTCAGTCGGTTAAGCGTCTGGCTTTGGCTCAGGTCAGATCTCAAGGTTCGTGGGTTTGAGCCCCGCGTCGGGCTCTGTGCTGACCGCTGGCTCAGAGCCTGGAGCCTGTTTCAGATTCTGTATCTCCCTCTCTCTCTGACCCTCCCCTGCTGAAACTGTCTCTCTCTGTCTCTCAAAAATAAATAAAAAGCATTAAAAAAAATTAAAAAATAAATAAATAAATAACGAAATGCTCTATCCAGCAGAAATATGCAAGGACACCATATCTAAATCACCAGACTACATAAAGAAGTTAGGGAAATACATTAGCCCGTGAAATAAGAAATGAACAAACCAAGAAAGATTAGCGCTTCAGAAGTCAAAGATATGTGAAAGCATTTATCCTCGCACAAATTATTCCATAATTATTTGCTGAATGAAGAAATTAATCAATAAACAAGTTAATGGAAAAAATAAAACAATTGGCAACAGCTTTATTCTGTTCAACTTTAAATTAATATGGCTACATAGTATCCACTCTTCATCTAAAACTTCTACTTTTTTAAACAGTCCATGAATTATCTCACACATACACCCAAGTGTCTCTAGCCGAGAATTATTTTACAAAAGTAAACACTTTTCCATTGGAAGATTAAATAGAACCAGTAGAAACCATTTGTGAAAAGCACTTGTAAGCATTAAGAATTAGTTTTCTTCCACTACTGTCCTATTTCTCACTGTCTTCTCTCAACAGAAAAGGTATGAATCTGTTCAGTTTTATTCTAGAACCATATTGTTACATTTAATTAAACATACAGCACATGCTGTCTGTTATCCTCACCAAAGGCCATACTTAGTAAAGACAGTACAACATACTTCTACAACCTGGCAAGGTAAAGCTATGAGAAGAATAAGTTAAAAGATAATTGAGTAATTACTAAAATAATATGCAAAGATAGGAAGGAAAATTATATCTGGAGGACAAAATGATAGAAAAATAAAAATGGGACATCTCATAGGTGTATCTTCAATTTAATACAATAATAAATGACTTTACTTTGAGTCAGGAGCAAGGATTCTAGTTCTGTGGCTCTCTTTGTATTCTAGGACAAACATTTTAATATATTTATGCTGGAGTCTTCTAGTTCTTGTTTCCATGCTTTACCTTCCTCACTTCCTATTTGGAAACCATAGTCATCTTTTAAAAACATAATCCAGTGGCACCTGGCTGGCTCAGTTGGTCAAGCATCCAACTCTTGATTTCAGCTGAGGTCTTAATCTCAGGGATGTGAGTTCAAGCACCACGTTGGGCTCTGTGCTGGGTGTGAAACCTAATTCAAAAAATTAAAAAAAAATTTTTTTACATTTATTTGTTTTTGAGATACAGAGAGAGACAGAGCACGAATAGGGAGGAACAGAGAGAGAAAGAGACACAGAATCCAAAACAGGCTCCAGGCTCTGAGCTAGCGGTCAACACAGAGCTTGACGTGGGGCTCGAACCCACAAACCAGTGAGATCATGACCTGCGCCAAAATTGAAGGTGACTGACCCACCCAAGTGCCCCCCCCAAATTTTAAAACATAAATCAAACCATATCACTTCCTTTCTTAAAACTCTTCAACAGTTTCTTGTTACAATTGGAACAAAATCTAACCCATTACCCATGACCTTCATTAGCCTACATGAACAGAACCCTCTCTGAACTAATGTCTTTCCACTTTCCCCTTCATTAACCATTCTTGGCTTGCTTTATATTCTTTAAGCTCTGAAAATTTTATATTTACTGTCTATTTGTCTGGAACACTGAGCTCAGGTGCTCCTGTGGTTGGCTATTTCTTGTCATTTATGTGTCAGCTCAAATGCCACTTCTTTGGAGATGTTTTGCATGACTTTCTATCATATAATTATGAGTTTTCTTTATAAAACTTGCCTCTATTGGCAGATTTTTTTAAATTTTAGAGACATAGATAGAGAGCATGTGATGAGAGAAGAGGGGTAGAAGGAAACAGAGAGAGATAGAATCCCTAGCAGGCTCCACACTCAACATGGAGCCTGACACAGAGCTGAATCACAGGACCCTGGGATAATGACCTAAGCCAAAATCATGAGTCAGATGTTCAATCAACCGAGTCACCTATGTGCCTCAAAACTTACTACTATTGAAAATCATATATTTTTTTACTATTTCTGTGTTTGCGTACACTATGTATGTCTCCTATAAAACATCTCCATAACTATCTTATTCATTGCTGAAGTTTCTGGCTCACAACTAATGCTCCATAAGTATTTGTAGAAGAAAGAAAAGACAGAAGGAGGATGAAAAGAATTAAAAAAATGGAAAAACATATTGGAAATAACCATCAAGACATTACTTAGATACCACACCATACTTAAATATTTATAAATACTGCACACTTACTATGATTTAAAGGAACTTCATATACTATTGTTTTCATTTGCTTGATATTTCATTTAGAACTGAACAATTCAAAGATTTTTGTGAATATATAGATGAGTGAGTGTGGATATGTGTTTTAATTTTCACAGTTTATTTGGGTGCAACTAGGGTGGAAAGAAACATGAGACACCCCCAGAGCACATTCAAGATGTCAGCATTTACAAACCCATGTGGTACTCCTCTAAATTACAATCCTCCAGCTGGCTTGATTAATTTTGAAGTGGCTAAGCTAACAGTGCCAGATCACACCCAAGCAGTATAAAACGGAATAAGAACACAATAAAACAGTAATAAACAATAGATTATTTCAGCGGCATATGGCAGATACATAGTTGGGCCAGCCTCAAATGCAACCTTTGAATTCTGCTTAAAAATCAGTGTCTGAATTATAGATTTAGCATTCAAGGCATTTTTTGTAAGCATTTAGAAATTATTCCAAAGAGAAAAAAGGAAGGTCAGATAAAGGAGAAAGAAAAAACACAAACATACACTGGTCATCGGAGAAGTAAGATAAACTAGAATTAGTGAGTAGAATTAGTGAGCATGTATGATCATCTACAAGGGACAATATAAAATGCATAAAAAGATTCAAAAAGAAGACTCATACATATGAAGGAAAATACACATAAAGCAAACCAGGGGAAGCAGAGCAAAAGAGAAAGAAGGAAAAACAAAATTTAAGTTCTTTCCTCTGCTGACTAAATGGGTATAAAATCACATTTTTTCACTTAAATTATGACGAAAATCCCATGTTGCACATTAAAGAGAGTTTGGAAATGCATTACTAAAATCTCATCTATGCCGTCCTCAGGTAAAATTCCCCTCCCCAGAATATGTCTTCATTTTCTCAGTCTTCAGGCATCTTCTTCTAGGGAAGGGCTGCTTCAGAACAGTGAGTAGTCAGTCGCAATTGCTGAGATTAAAGCTTCTAAGTGAAGAACCCAGAGTACTACCTGGTTTTTACCCCCTAACACTCTATTTATGGACTGTATTTTAAGGTGAACAAGGCTTTCACAGTATCAAGGGAGAGATTGCACAGCACAGCTAAAAACTGATAACCAATAATAAAGTATTTTTTTTCCAGAAGGTTTTCGACCTGTTGAATCCAATGGCTACCCACATGTTTTTAAGTAAGAGTCTCATTGATGGCTATTTCTTGATAACACAAACAATCTGAATAAAGTTGATTGGTAACATACTGAAACATTTCAAAATAATCTGTAATAGTATTGATGTTAGCAAGATGACCCAGCCCTTATATACCCACAAAAACATGGATTTAACAATAATATGTGGACCAAAATATCTTTATGCAAATTCAAAAATCAAATCCAGAGGTTGCAAGCGCTCAGGCAATAATAACGCTGGGAAGAGCTGCACTGAAACAACAAGAGTAATTTAACTTTACCTGCATCAGACTTTCCCACTAGCCAGCAAAACTCCATACCCAATACCGGGAGACAGCACCTCGGCCTGTGACCACTCTCCTAAGGGGAAAGTGAGGAGCGGAGCATCCCTTTAATGTTCTGGCTTTTTGGAGAGCTGGCTGAGGAACTGGTTTCTGTCTCACTTCATCTGGAAGACTGACAAAACCAGTATACTTCACATGTCTGGAGACTTCGGAAAATAAAGGAAAGCGGTGGGTGGCTTCTTGTAGCCAGCATAGTTCAGCACAGCCTAGCAGAAGGAGCACAACTTGAAGATTCTCCCTTAAAAAGGAGTGAGAAGAGTGGAATTGACATTGTAAATCAGAGGTTCCCATAACCTCCTCCTGGGTGTGTCTGGGATTCCAGTTCTGTAAAAGACTGCTCAAGGGAATGACATCTGTCTCATCTCATCGGAAGCACTGACAGAACCAACATAGTTTGGATGTCTGGTGACTTTATAGAAGATAGGAAAGAAAGAAGTGGTATGCTATGGTCAGTACAGTACAGCATGATCAGGAGAAGGTGTCCAACTTGATGCTACTCCCTCAGGAGGGCAGGAAAATAGGGGGGCCTGGGTGGCTCAGTCAGTTGGGCATCGACATAGGCTCAGGTCGTAATCTCATGGTTCCTGGGTTTGAGCCCTTCTTCAGGTTCTGTGCTGAGAGCTCAGAGCCTGAGGCCTGCTTCAGATTCTGTATCTCTCTCTCTCTACTCCTTCCTACTCATGCTCTGGCTCTCTCTCTCTCTCTTGCTCTCTCTCTCTCAAAAATAAATAAACATTTAAAAAAATTTTACAGATGTCAGGAAAAGAGTAGAATATGTGTCCAGGGTTCTGACTTTTCAGTGGACTGCCTGAGGGACTGGTATCTAACTACAGGGTGCTGACAGGGAGCTGGGATACTGTGGATGCCTAGTGGCTACTGAGAACAAGGGACAGCTGGGCAGTTTGCTTTTGTAAAACTAGAGGACTGCAGTTCCACAGACAGATCTCAGAGAGAAAAAGATTACAAGCTGCTGAAATAGAAACCAGCAACTGAGAAACTGCAGATATAGGCCAAGAAAAGTTGTACTGTCTGCCACAAATATTTCAGATACCCTCAGAATTACTAGCTGGGCTGGTTGGCAAAGGTCTTACACAGTACAAAGCCAGTCTGTAAAGACTGGGAGAGGTGGCTGCTTTTTAAATGCAAAACTCCAATAAAAATGTTACAAAATACATGAAGAAGGAAGGAAACATGGCACAATCAAAAGAACAAAAGTAATCTCCAGAAAACAAATCCATAGAAACAAAGGCATATGAATTAACTGAATAAGAATTCAAGAAAGCCATCATAAAGATGCTCAATGAGCTCAAGAAAACAATGAATGAATGAATAAATGAATGAATGAATGAATAAGAGTATCAACAAAGATAGAAATATTTTGAAAGAACCAAACAGAAATCTTACAGCTGATGTAGGAATAACTGCACTGAAAAATTACTAAAGGAGTTCAACATCAGATTCCATCAATCAGATGAAAGTATAAACAAACTTGAAGACAGGACATATGAAATTATCCAATAAAAGGAACAAAGAAAGAAAGAATAAAAAAATTAAAAATCTATGAGATTTATATAATCAAAAAGACCAACATATCCATTTTAGGAGTTCCAGAACAAGAAGGCAGACAGAAATGGCAAAAAGCTATTTAAAACAAATAGTGGTTAACAACACCCCAAATCTAGGAAGGAAAAGAACATCTAGATCCAACAAGCCCAACATATTTCAACTACAGTAAATCCAAAGAAATCCAAACAAAGGCATATTTTCTAACCAAACTGTCAGATGTCAAAGATTAAGAAAGAATTTTGAAAGCAGAAAGAAAAAAAGATTCATCATAAACAAGAGCACCCCCACATGATTTGTAATAATGTAATTAATAAGAAATATATATTTGGTGTTTATCCCCATTTCTGGACAGAGCTCATAATATTCTTGAAAATTCCTAAGTGATGAAAATGCTAGAGGCATATTTTGTTATGTTAATGATGTGAATTTGGATCCCCAAAGATGGGCTGGTCACCAGTGGAGCCAATCATGTGATTAGAGGGTTGGAACTTTCAGTTCTACTTCCCAATCTCCAGGGAGAGAACTAGAGATCAAATAGTGGCCAATGAGTTAATCAATCATACTCTATAATGAAGCATCCACAACCCCTCCCCCCCGAATGTTCCAGATTGTTGAACATATAGAGATTTGAGGAGAATGGCATTGCCTTATGCTTCCCCACCATCTGGCTGATCCTGTGTTATAACCTTTTAATAAACTAGTGATCAAATAAGTGAAATATTTCTCTGAGTACTGTGAGCCACACTAGCAAACTAATTGAACCTGAGGAGGAGGTTAAGGGAGCCTCTGATTTACCTATGTCAGAAACCCAAGAAGGGGGTCTCTAGAACCCCCAAATCTATAGCTGGTTAGTCAGAAGTACAAATAATAATGTGGGTTTGTGACTGGCATCTGAAGTTGGGAGGGGCTGGAATAGTAGGACTAAATTTAACGTGTGGCATCTGATGCTCTCTCCAGGCAGATAGTGTCAAAATGGAATTGAATTCTTGGACACCCTGCTGGTGTCTAGAGAATTACTTGGTGTTGTGTGGGAATCCCACATCCCCAAACACATACACACAACGGAATTGCAACCAGAACCAAAATAACATTATAAATGAATTTCCCAGAAAAGGCATTGCATGCTAGGGAGAGTGGTATGAAATAAACAAAGAGCTCAAAGAAAAAACTGCCCACTGAGAATATTATACCCTGCAAAGCTATTCTTCAGAAGTGAAGGAGAGATAAAGACATTATCAGACAAACAAATCTGAGGAAATTTATCACTAGACTTGCCTTACAAGAAATATTTCCAAATGGAAACAAAAGAAAATTACATAGAAATACAAATGTATAAAAATTGCTAGCAAGTGTAAATATGCAAATAGAGTATTATAATACTGCAATGGTGGCATATAAATCATTTTTAATTCTGACATGCAGGCTAAATGACAAACTATTAAAAAAACTATGCCTGAAAAATTGAATAATAAAGCCCATATACAACAAACCCAAAGCAAATTCATACACAGTGGTGAAAGATGGAAGTCTTTCCACTAAGATCAGGAACAACACAAGGGTACCCCTTTCTCATGACTCATAGTCAACCATAGTAAAGGAAGTCCTGGCTATAGCAATTACATAAGAAGAAATGAAGGAGTAAAACTATCATCATTTAAGATGTCATTTCATAGAGAGAAAATCCTAAAGACTCAGAAAAAAAGACTTAAGACTAATCAACAAATTCATGAAAGTTTAAGGGTATGAAATCAACATACAGAAATCAGTGGCATTTCTACACACTAACAATAAAACATCTGAAAATAAATAAAGAAAACTATCTCATTCATAATAGCATCAAAAACAGTAAATACTTAGGAATAAATTTAGCCAAGGAAATTAAAGAGCTCTGCAATGAGATCTACAAGACTTTGTTGGAAAGATAACCCATGTTCATGGATTGACTAAATTCATGTTAAAATGCCCAAGCTATCCAAAATAATCTATAGGCTCAATGCAATCCTCATCAAAATTCCAATGATATTTACTGCAGAAATAGAAAAAGATACCCTAAAGTTTTTATGGAACCACAAAATAACTTGTATAGCTAAAGAGATCTTGAGGAAAAAGAAGAAAGCTGGATGTATTGCCCTTCGGATTTCAAACTACACTATAAAGCTATAGTAATTGAATTAGACATGCAGTAAAAATAGACATGCAGACCAATGGAAATTTACCTTACATTACACTATACACAAAAGTCAACTCAACACGGATTAAATACTTAAACATAAAACTATACTGAAACAATAAAACTCTCCAAAAAAACCACAAAGGTAAAGGTAAAGATTTTCATGACATTGATGTTAGTAATGATTTTATGAATATCACACCCATAACACAGAAACAGAAACAAAAATAAATGGGACTATATCAAGCTAAAAAGCTACTGCACAGCAAAGGAAACAATCAAGAGTGTGAAAAAGACAACCTTGAGAATGGGAGAATATATTTGCAGGCCATGTATCTGATGACACATATCCAAAACACATAAAGAATTTCTACTATTCAACAGCACTCAGTCAACTTATAAAATAATCTAAGGAGAGAGTTTGGAATGGTCATTTCACCAAAGAAAATATATAAATGACCATTAGGTATATGAAAAGCTGCAGATCAAAACCATAGTGAGGTATCACACACAGACACACATGCGTGAGCACACACACACACACACACACACACACACTAGCCAGTGTTGGTGAGGATATGGAGAAAATTGGACTTTTACACATTATTGGTGGGAATGGAAAATGGTAAATTACTATGGAAAACAGTGTGGAGGTTTCTCAAAAACATAAGAATAGAGCTACCATAATATCAATAATCCCACCTTTGGGTATTTATCCAAAATAACTGAAATCAGGAACCTGAAGAGATGTTTGCACTAAAGTCTGGGATTGTGATGCCTCCTCTTTTGGTTTTCTTCTTCAATATGACTTTGGCTATTCGGGGTCTTTTGTGGTTCCATACGAATTTGAGGATAGTTTGTTCTAGCTTTGAGAAGAGTGTTGGTGCAATTTTGATGGGGATTGCATTGAATGTGTAGATTGCTTTGGGTAGTAATGACATTTTCACAATGTTTATTCTTCCAGTCCATGAGCAGGGAATGTTTTTCCATTTCTAGGTGTCTTCCTCAATCTCTTTCATAAGTTTCCTATAGTTTTCATCATATAGGTCTTTTACATCCTTGATTAGGTTTACTCCTAGGTATTTGATAGTTTTTCATGCAATCGTGAAGGGGATCAGTTTCTTGATGTCACTTTCAGCTGCCTCATTTTTGGTGTATAGGAATGCAACTGATTTCTGTACATTGATTTTGTATCCTGCAACTTTACTGAATTCATTAATCAGTTCTAGAAGGCTTCTGGTGGAGTCAATTGGGTTTTCCATGTAGAGTATCATGATATCTGCGAAAAGTGAAAGTTTGACTTCTTCTTTGCCAATTCTGA
>NC_043704.1:29268416-29379823 GCF_006229205.1 Suricata suricatta | reverse complement strand
TTTTTACTTTGCTTTTCTGTTTGGAGTGTCATTGTAACTACTGTATTGTAAATGATGGAAAACAATTGCATATGTTAAAAAAATATGAAACTTTATAAAGTAAAAAAATAAAATAAAATAAAATTTCAAAAAAAAATAAAAAAGAAAAAAATACAATTCTGTAAAGAGGGTAGATCTCATATTATGTGGGGCTTTTTTTACTATTTAAAAATTGTAATTTGTAGATTTCACAAAAAAAGACTTTCATTACTTTAATTGGAGATATGAAAAAATCTTTTAATCTATACTGTTTCTTATTTATATACACAGTTCAATGACAAAAAGTGATCATTATAAAATTAATTTGTTGGCAAACATGGTTGTTTATAGTAGGAAATACTGATTATTATATACTAACTGTAAAATAAAAATTTCCTAATCTCAACTCCTGACTTTCTACCAAAATGTAAAATTACAAATTCAAGCTTTCCATTCTTATCTAAAGCATAAAATTCCAGAGCCATTCCATTTTGGGTGGAGGGGGAGGGATATGTACTCAAAGATAAAATAATATATATTTTATCTCCCTGGAGGACCTTTTGTCCTCAAAGAGAGGACTCATCACAATATAAATCATAATACAATGAGAGTCAAAGGGACTTCCACAGATAATGACATTAATTGTGTTACCTCTGAATTGTCCCAGCCTAATGGACACCAGCCCAAAGGTGTATGTGCACTGCAGATTGTTGCACTTAAATAGTCCACTATTTTTCTTCATATTTAAAAGTATTATTAATGACTCATCAAGCACAGATTCCATTGTCCACTTCTCTCACAGTCTTTCATACAACACAAAGCCTTTAATCTTGACATTAGACTATTCCAACCAAATAAAATTGGGACTTGCTCACATCCCTATTTTTCTCATCAGATCATGACAAAATGACGTATGAGCAAATAACTGGTGAAGCCAATTCAACATGGACCCAATAAAATTGTGAAGAGGTAGGAGCCTGTGGTTCACAGGGAAAATTTGGGAAGAGCTCATGATGAAGCTAATGAAAATATTCATATATTCATCCCCATGAGTTCGGAGAAACCAGGCTATTCTGGTCTTCACTATGTCCCCAATGTTCTGCAAGTGTCCACCAAAAATTTCCTGAATGAATGAGTAAAGGAATGTTCAAGGTTATAGGTATTTGGTTTATAAAAGGGTAATTAATCAAAAGTACATGCTTTGACAATATATTTAAATACTAAGCAAACAGCTCATTATGTCCATAGAAGTATTCAGGATGTACAATATAATGAAATCTGCATATTCAGAGCTAGTGTCAGTCTATAAAATTCAAGTATTCACATAGAATTTTTTCACTTTTGTTTTCTTCCTAAAAGGCATTAAGACTTAATCAGTGAATATCAGAGAATCAGAGAATAAAAGATAATTTCTTTATTCCACAATATTACCCAAAAGGCGAAGTCTTCATTGCACAATGCTACAGCTACTAATATGATGTTAAGTCAGAACTTAAAAGTTCATAGGTAAAGACCACCATACAGACTGAGACTGTGTAATCTGCAAAAAAAAATTATACTCAGGTTTTAAGCTTAAAATAAAATCTTGTCAAAGATTAAAAATCCAGTTATCCAGTGGTTTATGTTCCGTAAATATTTCTTTAAATGATCTCAAATGAATGAATTAATTCTCACAATTTGTGCATTGTTAGGATTGTCCAGTATTTTCATCTCAAGTAAATAACCATATTTATTCATGTCAATAGCTGTTAAAAATCTTTACCATTCTTCTTTAAATCACTTAACTGGACTCACCCACTCATGTTTTAACAGATGGCACAGCCTCCTACCTCACAGAGAAAATAGCAACCATCAGTCATAAACTCCACCTCCTATATTATCTGCATGTTCCCCAGATTTCCCTCCTTCCCTTCTGTTCCAGAGGATGCCTTCCCTTTCTTCCAAAGATAACACCTTGATTTGTATTCTGAATTTCATCTTCCTCTCCCTTCCTGTTTTTTCTTCATGTGTTTCCTTCAATAAATGCTTTTTGACTGCCTTCTAGCACCAGGATATTCTAAGTCTGGGCGTACAATGTTAAACAAGACAAATGAAGCTCTGCCCATGGATTGACCATCCTATTGTGTCTTCCAAGGCCCTTTTGATGTCCACCTCCCTTATTATCTTCAATATATCTCCTCTTGCTGACCCTTCCTTTTCAACCTATAAACCTGTTTAAACTAACCCTCACATTTAAAATGCATCTGCTCAGGGTACCTGTGTGGCTTCAGTCAGAAGTTAGGCGTTGGACTTTGGCTCAGGTCATGATATCACAGTTTGTGCATTCGAGCACCACATCAGGCTCTGTACTCACAGCTCAGAGCCTGGAGCTTACTTTGGATTCTGTGTCTCCTTCTCCTCTCTCTCTCTCTCTCTTTCTCTCTCTCTCTGCCCCTCCCCTTCTTGCACTCTGTCTCTCTCTCAAAAAGAAATAAAATAATTTAAATTAAAAAGTTTTTTAATAAATGCACCTGCTCAAGAAAGAGAAATTGAATAATTGAGAAAATAGTCCCATTTGTAATTACACCAAAAATAATAAAATATCAAAGAATAAATTTAACCAAAGAGGTGAAAGATCTATACTCTGAAAACTATGAAATGTTGATAAAAGAAATTGAAAACAACACAAATAAATTAAAAGATATTTCATACTCATAGACTGGAAGAATAAATATTGTTAAAATACCAATATTACCCAAAGATTCTAATCCATAGATTTAATGTAATTCTTATCAAAATACCAAAAGCATTTTTCATGGGATTGTAACAAACAGTCCTAAAATTTGGTTGGAATCACAAAAGACCCAAATGGTCAAAGCAATGTTGAAAAAGAAGAACAAAGCTGGAGGTATCACATTCCAGATTTCAAGTTATATTACAAAGCTGTAGTAATCAAAACAGTATAGTATTAGCATAAAAATAGACATATATCAGTAGAATAGAACATAAAACTCAGAAATAAACTCAAGATTATATGGTCAATTAGTCTTCAACAAAAGATGTAAGAATATGCAATGGGAAAAAATACAGTCTCTTCAACAAATGGTATTGAGAAATTGGGACAGCTACATGCAAAAAAAAAAATTTAAAGTGGACCACCTTCTTACATCATGCACAAAAATAAACTCAAAATGGATTAAAGTCCTAAACAGGAGACCTGAAATCACAAAAATCCTAGAAAAGAACATAGGCAGTAATTTCTCTGACATCACCCACAGCAACATTTTTCTAGATATGTCTCCTGAGGCAAGGGGAACAAAAGCAAAAATAAACTATTGGGACTACATCAAAATAAAAGGTTTATGGGACACCTGCTTGGCTCGGTTGTTAAGTATCTGACTTTGGCTCAGGTCATGATCTCACGGTTCATGAGTTTTAGTCCCACAACCAGTGAGTTCGAGCCCTGCTTCCAGTGGGCATGAGCCCCGCTTCAGGTGAGCCTTGCTTCTTTTTCTCTGTCCCTCTCTCTCTTTCTCTCGTTGTCCCCTTGCTCACTGGCACCCTCTCTCCCTCTCTCTCTTAAAAAATAAAAAGGCATCTGATACCAAAGGAAACAATGACTGAAAGATAACTTATTGAATGGGAGAAGATATTTGCAAGTGATATAAGGACTATGCAACTCCACACCAAAAAAATAATAATAATCCAGTTAAAACATGGGTAGAAGACATGAAGAGGTATTTCTCCAAAGAAGACATACAGATGACCAACGGACACACAAAAAGATGCTCAACAGCACTCATCATCAGGTAAATACAAATCAAAACTACAATGAGGTATCACCTCACACCTGTCAGAATAGTTAAAATAAAAAGCACAATAAATAACAACTGTTGGTAAGGAAAAAAGGAATCCTCATACACTGTTGGTAGGAAGCAAACTGGTATAGCCACTGTGGAAAACAGTATAGACGTTCCTCAAAAAGTTGAAAATAGGATTACCGTATGTTCCAATAATTGTACTACTGATTATTTACAGAAAGCATATGAAAACACTAATTTCAAAAGCTATATATACCCCAAGCTTATTGCAGCATTATTTATAATAGCAAAAATATGGAAGCAACCCATTTCCATCAATTAATGAATGGTTAAAGAGTATTTGGATAAAGAATAGACATAAGGGGTGCCTGGGTGGTTCAGTCTGTTAAGCCTCTAACTCTTGATTTGGGCTTAGGTCATGATCTTATGGGTTTATGAGTTCAAGCCCTGCATCAGGCTCCAAGTTGACAAGTGTGGAGCCTGCTTAGGATTCTCTCTCTCTCTCTCTCTCTCTCTCTCTCTCTCTCTCTCTCTCTCTCTCTCTCCTTTTTCTCTATCTCATAATAAAGAAATTAACTTTAAAAAGAAGACATAGATAGATAGATAGATAGATACCCAATGGAATATTACTTAGCCATAAAAAAATGAATGTAATCTTGCTCTTTGCAACAACATGGATAGAGCCAGAGAGTATAATGCTAAGTGAAATGAGTCAAAGAAAGACAAATACCATTTGATTTCACTCATATGTGGAATTTAGGAAACAAAATAAGCAAAGGAAAAAACGAGAGAAAGACAAAGCAAGAAACAAAGTCTTAAGCATAGAGAACAAACTATGAAGTTACCAGAGGGAAGGCAGGTCGGGGGATGGGTGCAATCGGTGAAGGGGATTAAGAGTACACGCACCATGATGAACACTGTACATTACTGTGTATAGAATTGTTGAATCACTGTATTATACCCATGACACTAATGCAACACTATGTTAATGTACTGAAATTTAAAATTTTTAAACAAAAATAAAAAAGAATATGTAACAATATATATTTTAAAAAGCATGTGTTCATTTTGCTGATCTTGAAAGCATGTGTCTTCATCCCTTACTGCTACAAGTCTAGAATCAGCTATAATTTCTGTTTCTACTTTCACTACTTTTTTAAACTCCTCACTGCACAGCACTTTTACTTTTGTTTTCTGTACTCTAGTGACTTGTTGTTTATACCCAGCTTTTGACATAGTTTTCCTTCCTTTGAATTCTCATAAATTCTAGGACAGAATGTAGTTTACTCTACCACACTTTTTGATGACATTTTTCTCAGCCTGTACCTTTACTGCTTGTCTCCCTGAGATTCTTATGTTGGCCTTCCTTTCTTCTTCTATCCATTTTTCCTGCAACACCCTACCCGTATCCAGGATTTCAATTCCTACCTATGTGCTCATGACTCCAAATTTCTGTATATTCAGTCTCTCCTGAGTTTCTTATCTACATTTGAAGTACCCCAAAGACATTCTCATTTCAATGGCTACTAGCATTATGTGCTAACGGGATGGTACTTAATGCTACGGAATAGCATAGAGAAAAGTATTTTTAGTCATGGTGCAAAAAAAGCTCCAAAATATTCATGGTTTAATGAAATGGAAATATTTTTCTTCTTCCCATATGGTTCAGTTTGTGGTGGAGGCAGCAGGATGGTATGGACCTGAAGTCAAATTCATGGAGCCTCTAACAGTTTTATTACGTGGCTTCCAAGGCCATCTGGGAGGGTTTCGTCCAACCAGCAGATGAGAAAAGAGTTCAGTGGATGGTGTAGAAGGGGTTTATGCACCCATTCTGGAAGTGGTGTACTTCACTTCTACCCATATTCCATTGAACAGAATTTTGTCCTATTGTCCCACATAAACACAAAGGAGTTGGTAAGGACAGGCCATGGCTGAGCAGCTATTCCACAGCAACCTCTACCCTGTGCAAGGATAATGCAAATTTGTAGTAGAAAGCTAGCATTCTCTGCAGCAGAAGTCACGGGTGACCTTTGCAGAGACAAACTTTCCTTTCTAGTCAGGTGAATAGAACTGAGAATGTATGAAAGTGCAAACTATCAGGGTACTTCTCTTTCTGTAAGCATAGGAGTGATGTATAGGGGCTAACTTAATGTTCCCAGAAACAAAACTTGGATGTTAAGGGAAAGTGAAAGCCTGGGAAGCAACTGGCTTCTCTGTCTTCTTATCTCTATTTCCTTTAATCCAGGTTTCACAGAACTACCAAAATGTCATGTGTTTCTTTTTCTCTTTCATTCCTTAATTTTTCTCTAACCATTTATAAATTTAGTTTTCTGGTAATAACAGTGATGGGTTATTCTTTATCAAACTCAGTTAATCATTTCATTCCCTATTAAGACATGCACCAATTTCCCCAATGATTCTAAAAGGAAGTACAAGCACATATTACACCATGAAAACCTTACCCGTCTGTCACTGAATTTGCTTATCCCCCATCAATTCAACATCACTCTGTCTTCCTTAAGGTCTGAAGCAGCTAAGAACAAAGAGGAAATTGAGAATATCTTTTTCCCATGTGGTTCTGACTTAGAATCTATTATTGATAGGCATCACACTGATTTGTGGGGTAAAGAAAAAAGAGAGCATTCTTTTTTTGAAAAAAATTTTAACATTTATTCATTTTTGAGAGACAAAGCGCTAGTGGTGGAGGGGAAGAGACTGAGAGGGACACAAAACCTGGAGCAGGCTCCAGGCTCTGAGCTGTAAGCACAAAGCCCAATGCGGGGCTCAAACCCTCAAATGGTGAAATCATGACCTAAACTGAAGTCAGATGTTTAACTGACTGAGCCACCCAGGCTCCCCCAAAATAGAGCATTATTCATCAGATATTGCAGGCAGGTGCTTGGATCTACATGAGATTTGAAGCACCCTCTGAGTGGTCTCTTTTTTCTTTTCTTTTCTTTCTTTTTTTTTTTTTTTTTTGGTTTTCTGCTGATTCCCTGTTTTTTGTTTGTTTTTGTTTTTGTTTTCTGTTTTATTTAAATGCAAGTTAGTTAACATACAGTGCAGTCTTGGTTTCAGGAATAGAACCCAGTAGTTCATTTGTTACATATGACACCCAGTACTCATCCCAAAAAGTGCCCTCCTTAATGTCCATCACCCATTTAACCCATCCCCCCACCCACTCTTCAGCAACCCTCAGTTTGTTCTCTGTATTCAAGAGTCTCTTATGGTTTGCCTCCCTCTCTGTTTGTATCTTAGTTTTCCTTAAAGCTCTTAAGGATCATTCCATACTAAGATAGTCTTTATCTCCCCAGGGCTTTCCAATAAGTCTAAGCATCTAAGTCCCTGAATTAACCATTTCAAACTTGCAATATAAAGAGTGCTGAGGTTTTCTTGAACAAACCTTGACAGATAAACCCACTCAAGTGGACACACACACACACACACACACACACACACACACACACCCTATGCTCCAGCCAAAGCAACATTTTTGCCATTCCCCTAATCTAATTCATTGTTTTGATACATGCTGCTCTCTCTGCACAACATGCCCTTTCCCTGACATTTCTGACTGAAAAAGTCTTGTTCATCTTTCAAATTCAAATATCAGCTTCTAACTGAAGCCTTCCCCAACACCCCAGTCATTGCCACGCTTTCCTTGGGAAGACCACACCGTCCTGTTCCTATATCTTACCTGGTATTTATAACGTCATTTGCATCACCTTACCTTGTCGAGAGGAGTCATGCTTTATGACACTCTGTGGCCTCAGTTTGTAGTACACAGATTCTCACAGATTGGACATTCAAGAACATATGCTCAATGCTCCATTTTGAAATAAATGTCATTAATATAAATGAACATCACTTTTCTTCACAGCACATTCTTAAAATTCGAGAGTAAACCTGTACGTTAGGAGAGCATCTAAGAGTCACTAAAGATTCCCAGGACCCCCCCCACGAAGTATGTGAACTTGGGGTGACAATAGGTGAGCAATGGGTAGGAGCAGACGTTACCCAGCCTCTCCCTTGCCTTTCTCCTCTCCTATCTTTTCATCGCTCATAAATTTAGTGACTCCATACACTGACATCCTAGGAAGCAGGTTTTCTCCCGATGCCTCACGCTGAGATCCTCACACGTGGCTCCTCCCAAAGAACTGCTATAGAGGAAAAACCTCCCACATGTTTCTGTAATAACGGTCCTGCGTGGCTGACCTTCCCGCAGGGGATGCCCTGGTTGCCCAGACGAGTGGCACCACCTGCTGTCGCAGTAGCAGCCCGGGTGCAGTGGAACGTGCTCCCACCACATTTGCGCGGTGGCAGCAGCACAGCCAGGAGAGGGGCCCCGGCTGCGACGTCGGTTTTCCCTCATTAACACTGGGTCAAAATGACTCTGCTATTTAAAATGGCTCCTCTCTAATTAAATCGATGCTAGCTTCTGTGCGGTGCCCTGTCCCAGGAATTTTCTGCCTGCTACTTAAGGCAAAGACAGAGGGGGAAAATTAATCTGGTTAGCCCTTTGCTTGGGCTTTAATTTCCATGAGAAGCTCTATTCAGAGCAAACTCTATTAAACAAAAATTACTTACAACCAGTCAATTCATTCAGCATATATAAGATTTATTGGGCATCGACTTGGTCAGGATTGTTCTGGAGTCTGGAATACACTGATGAAACAAGATAAGCATGTTTCCTGACCTCTTGAAACTTACAGTCTAGGGTCCACTGGGGTTGGGAGAGGAGGAAAAAATAAATAAAAAATAAATGTGTAATACAGTATCCGAGTAAGTGCTATGAAGAAAAATAGAGCAGAAGAAAGGATAGAGAAGGCCAGTGGGAGACAATGTGGTCAAATAACTCCACTATGATGAGGAAACTTTTGTGTCTAGATCTGAATAAAATAAGGGACTAAGTCTGAAAGTATCTGTGAGAAAAGCATGTCTGGCAAAGAGAAGAAGGAGGTCCTGGGGGAGCAGAGCCTGGAGGGTTTCAGGCAAGAGGGCCGGTGTGGCTTTCTCTGAGCGGTAGGAGATGAACTGGACAGGTGCAGGGCCCAGATCAGTTAGGGACTTGGAACTGGACTTGACACTCCAGTGCAGGTCTAAGTGTCTGTGACACTTGTGACAGGACTTTCATCAGGACCATGCTCCGTGTTCCTCGTTCCTCTTGAGAAATGAAAATGAATAAGCCAATTTAGAATGAATAAAACCAAGAAAGTTATTACTGGTGCCAATTTTTGTGTTATGTGTTGTATTTTCTTAATAATAGCATTATTAATAATAATAACAATAAAAACATCTTGTTAAAGATGTTATTTGGGTCTCAGTATTTAGACCCAAAGGACTTCACATAAACTGAAGTTAAATGGAGGTAAGTGCTTTTACAAAGTGAGGGGAAATTATTTCTCAGCCTGAAAATGGTGAAGAGTTTACCAAAGCCCTTATGAAATCCTTTAATGTCCTGGGAATGAAATCATGTTTTTAGACTTGTTTGAATAAACTTTAGAGATAATGTAGTGTTTTATATATAAGAACACTATGACTCACTATGACTTTTGCAAAAGTCACCCAGGTCATTGGTCGCTATTCTAATCAGATTTCCACAGCACCTCAGTATGTCAAGTGGGCTTTGAAGCCAGATGCACCCAGCCTGACAGTCCATTCACAATCTTTCTGCCTCTCTGAGCTTCAGAGTCCCCAAATTGCTTGGTATTGGAATCAAATGTAGACATCTAACCCAGCACCTGGCCCATCACAGGCACTTGAAGCTAGTATTTCTGCCTTGTTAGTACCAGTGTTTGTGCCCCCTGAAGCTGGTGAAAAGGAACAGGGCTGGACTTCTCTTCAGGATATTCCTCAAGGACACAGCATATTTGTTTCCTCCTTTCACCCCTCCGTGGCTCTTAAGTCCGTCTAAGAAGAGCCCTCCCCTCCTCCCCAAACATAACAATCTTCAAATTGGAATGGGCCTCTGATGTAACTAGAAACTGTGCTACCTCGTATATATGACAAACAAATGAATCCCGAAGTGATCGGGCAGGACTTTAATACCTATTCTGGGCCCTTCTTTTGCGTCTCACAGACCCACATGCCACTGCTACACTTTGATTTGAATGATGTTTCTACCCGGGTAAATTCACTCCCATTGATAGATCAGCCTCTTAATCACAAAATACAGCCTAGGAGTGCTATCTGGTTCCAAGATCCATAGTAGCAATTTTCAACTTAAAGAAAGAAAATAAACAGTAACACTTAGCAGGGATTTGCCTCTGGCTTCCTGAATGGCAGGGTTCTCTGTGACTTTTGGAATTGCTTCAAGCTTTTAAGCCCCATGGAAGTATCCTCGACCAAAATAAAAACAACAACTTGCTGACGTAAGGGAACGTTCTTGAGGCTGTTACTGCAGAACCCACAAATCATTAGAATCTGAGGTAAGCCCAAGGTTTTTGTTCATTTGCTTCCAATTCATTGTCACCATTATATAAAAATGACCTGCCCCACACAGGATGGAGAGCTATCTGTCTACTCCATCATAAATCATCTCCTCAAGCCCATGGCTGAGCTACATATTACCTTTCCACACTGCTTCTAGGTCCACTCTTGCCACAAACTCATACCAAAAATCGTTTTTAGTTTATTAAAGCCCAAAATACATATTTAAAAAATTAAGTGTTAAATCCCATGTAGACACGAAAAAATCCTTGACAACCTCAAGGTGTAAAACCCATCTGCCTTTCCCATGGCTTTCATCTGAGCACGCATGCTTGGGGGTAGGACGGTAATTATTGGAGAGTCAGATTTCCTGGATTTCAAAGAACTCCATGTAGAATTTCAGAGGTGTTGAGGAATATATATCCCTGCTCTTCCCAACTAGGGTTCTAGCAGACTCGCTAAAGTGATTTTGAAGAAACAGGTCAGAGGAGAGAATTAGAAATCCACTATAACATGGGAAATGATAAATTAATTTTTTTCTATCATCTTTTTCCCTCTTCTTTTATCAGAATTCTTCCTTTCTTCCCTGAGATTTCCATTTACTTCTGTGCTTCCTCTGCTCCAAAGCCCGGGACTAGGGTATCACAGAGCCTTCCCATATTCCTCACCTTATTCCTCACCTCCTACCTCTTGTATGGTAACATATAGTATTGTGTATTATATATTAAGAGAACAGCATTTATGGAAACCACTTCTTCAATATTATCTTCATCAGAATTAGTGAACATTTCCATTTGTAGGAATTTTGTAATGTGAAAGAACTGTCATATGCAAAAAGCACTATCCTTATTTGCTGAAAATTCCCCACCTTCACCATGAAATATATTATAGTAAACCCTCTTCCATGACACATTTTTAGAATAAACACAACCCTACCTGATGTGGACAACTACATCACGACATACATGAGGAATGAAATTTAAATCATGATTTTAAAAATTTCCCTGGACATACTTCCCGTAGAAACATTTGAATGCTAACAATTCTCTTCTTTGGCTGTCCCTTGTTATCAAACTTCTTACTGTTTTATGCTAGATACTTACAGGGCCATATTTAGATAAAGCAAGAAAATAGATAAGAGATTAAAAACAAACCTATCGTCACATGACACATATATGGAAAATGGTAAATATTTTTATCATCAGGATCCCTTTTTCCATGTTACATTTCTTCTCAGGTTTCTACTGTATGCATATTATTTGATGGGGTAAGTATAAAATAATCACAGTAGCATGTATATCGCAGATGTCCCCAAGCCATGAAGCACCAAATTTGTGCTTTTTCATAAATAGGATAAACAGAAATAAAACAAGCTAAAGAAATGGTTGTCAAAGTGTAGACCTTGGACTAGTAGTAATCACATCTCTAAGAATTCATTAAAAATGCTTCATCTCATCGATACTGAATCAGATACTCAGGAGTGCAACCCAGCAATCCATGCTTTTAGCAATCTCTACAGAGGATTCTGATACATCCTAAAGTCTGAGAACCACTGACATAAAGGAGGTTTTTCTAACTTGGAGTATTGTATTATCATTATCTGTGTTCATATTCGAAATTCTTTGAAGAGTGGCATTTCATGCCGAAGCCCAAATTAATAGACTTGTTATATAGGTAGCCCAGAGATAATCATGGAGTTGCCCATCAGTACCAAAAAACTGAATTGGTCCTGGATTTGTAAGACAGAGAGAAAAATAAATATTTAAAAAATAAAAATACAAAGACAACTGCATCCATGAAAGCCAAATGTCTTTATTTAAATATTACCTATATATTCATAACTGTTCCAAAATGAAATAAAAATTCACTTATGTAAACTAAGTGGGCATCACTTAAGGATGTGTGATAGGCAGAACTTTGGCCTCTGCAATACTTATTCATTACCCCCAGTAATATGTTAGATGATAGATAGATAGATAGGTAGATAGATAGATAGATAGATAGATAGATAGATAGATAGATAGATATCATAATAGATTATACATTTTTGAAGATGTAATTAAGGTTACTAATCATCTGACTTTAAAATAAAGAGATTATGCAGGTGACCTTAATCTATTCATAGGGGCCCTTAAAATCAGAGATCTTTCTCCAGCTGGTAAACAGAAAGGGAAGTTGGAGAGTCAAAACAGGAGAAGGATCTGAACTGTTTTTGGTGGTTTGAAAATGAAGAAGGTTATGTTTCAAGGAAATAGGACCTCAATCTTACAACTATAAAAACCTGGATTCTGAAAACCATAGAGAGCTTTAAAGCAGATTCTTCCCCAGAGACTCCAAGTAAGAACCCAGGCCAGGGGCACCTGGGTGGCTCAGTCGGTGAAGCCTCCGGCTTCGGCTCAGGTCAGATCTCACATTTGTGGGTTCGAGCCCCACGTCGGGCTCTGTGCTGACTCTAGCTCAGGGCCTGGAGCATGCTTCTGGTTCTGTGTCTCCTTCTCTCTCTGCCCCTCCCCTTCTCATGCTCTGTCTCTCTCTGTATCAAAAATAAATAAAATATTAAAAAAAAAAAAAAGAACCCAGGCCAGTTGATACCTTGATTTCAGCCTTTGTAAGATGTTAAGCTGAGATCACCTAGCTAAGCCAAGCTATGACTTCGTAGACTAAGAGATAATAAGTGGGTGTTGCTTTAATGCTAAATTTGTCACAATTTTTCATTGCAGCAACTGCAAACAAATACTGAGTGTTAAGTTAAAATGCTGTTACAGTCAACCCACATTTTGTAATGAAACTGGCACTATTAACAACAACAACAACAACAACGTTGGCAATTTAACATGAAGAACATAAGGTCTTCATTAGTAAGCTTTTGTAATATTCAGAATATCTGAGCTATCCCTTTGGCCTTCTAAAGGCAATCACTCCCTCAGTACATTTGTCTTGAGGGTACACTCACTTTCCTCATAGTCTAGACAGCAGCATCTAACATTCATATGTCAGTCTCTGAAAACTCGAAAGAGATGTCTGTCTTCACTTTGTTCTCCTCCTTCAGAGGGATCTTCCTACCTAGAAGAAACTTCGTTCACAAGGTTCAGAGAAGAGCCACAGGTAGTCCCATTGCTATATCGTGGCAGACTTTAATGTGACACATTGTCAGACCTCCGCACTTAAAGGAAAAAGAGCCTTTGAAATATGAGTTCAGTTCAGCAGTTGCACTTTACAGACATATAATTATTTTTTTATTTAAGGAAGGGATGAAGAGGGTTCTTCACAAGCTTATGACCACTACCCTCATAGTAGAGTCCCCCGGCCCCTGAAGAATCAAGCTAACAAGGTACATGGGAGCAAACAGCTGGTGTATATTAGTTTGCTAGGGCTACTACTACAAGGTACCACAGACCTGGTAGCTTAAACAACAGGGAATTATTTCCTCACATGCAGAACCATTCAAATCTTCTAATGACAGCCTACGTCTCCAAGATTAGGTGTCTGTCAGCAGTGTTGGTATCTTTGGAAAGCCTTGTAAATAGCCTTTGGAAGGCTTTGGAAAGCCTTGTAAATAGCCATCTTCTTCCGATGTCTTTACGTGGTCTCCTCTCTGTGTGTCTGTGTCCAAATCTTCCTTTCGTATGGGGTTATATCAGTCATATTGGATTAGATTTCACCCCAATGGCTTCATTTAACCTTAATTACTCATTTAAAGACCCTGTCTCCCAAGACAGTCACAGTCTGTGGGACTGAGAGAGTAGTAGGACTTTAATATATGAATTCTGGGGACACTCAATTCAATCCATAACAGGTGCCATCCAGTTACTTGTGGAGTACAGGCTCATCTATTCCTGGTGCCAGTGCTCTTTCTAGACAAGGCATCAGAAACTTTCTGGCCAAAGAGGATAACAGGCTTATATGCAAAAATTAGGTAACAGGAAGTGATAGAGCCATGATAAAGCAGTCTTCTGATACAAAGCCCAGAGGTCTTTCTACTGCATTGTACCAGTAGTACTAGTTTATAGCAGAAAGGTTCTCAGAAAACCATATGCATTCTGTTTATATTAGAGTTACCAGGATGTTCCATTAAGTTAGAAAACCATTAGCATTTGCCCATTTAACTCTTCGTCTCTCTTTGCATTCTCTCCATGCTTCCTAAACTATTCATACAATGGAGATAATTTCATTTCATTTCATTTCATGTATTTCCTTCACTGAACATTAAAGCTAATTAAAATAATCCTTGATATTTATTGCCTTAATGCAGCATACACTGTACCTAGTGGTTTACATGTGTTATCTCATTAAACTTGCAATAACCCTATGAGCTAAATACTATGGTTATCCCAATGTCAGAAAAGGGAGCTGAGGTTTAGAAATTCAATATCTTGCCCAAAGTCCTGCAACCAGTATGTAACAAAACTGTGTCTATAAAGTTCTGTTCACCTGTCTATGATGGTGAGTAGCTTCAAAATATAATAGGCAAAACTTCTATCACAGAATGAAGGAAAATGGCTTCATCAGTCATGAGTTCCCATATATAAAGAAACATATTGGCAAGAGGAATCTCCCTAACCATATATAACTTAAGTCCTGGCCATCAACCTGTCATTAGAAGATTTGAATGGTTCTGCATGTGGAACATTTCATGGGCTTTTACCGGTGACAACGTTCTCTGTATTTCAAAACAAATGATAAGATTCTCTAAAAATAAAGCATTACCTTTATATATCTAAAATGAAATTAATAATAGAATATAATCTTCAGACAAGTGACAAAATACTGGTACGCAGGTTAAAATCATTTCATATAATGACTCTAACTACCTACTTCTGAGATAGCATTATAAAGGAATGGACATTTTCAAGAGGAAAAACCTGAATATCAAGCCCTGCTCTGGAGAGGACAAGAAGACCTAAATGAAAAGCAAACCTAGACCCATTCTCACCCAGGAATGAAAATTAAGCTATGACTCACACTAGTAAACTAGTAAAAACTTCAATATTTAAATGACACTACAAATTTCTGCTGACCTATGTTAAGTAAACTATTACCACTTCCTAGTAATATTTTGGTTTATTTAGTAGACTGTGGAGAGCAACTCTTCTCTTTTCTTGTCAAGCCTTGAAGTAAAACAATTCTCAGCTGACTTAGACCCATGATCAGGACTCCAGCTTCATGGAGAGCTTGGAGGGATGTAGAAATGTCCCAGCTCCTAGCCTCACTGGAGACTGCAGAGAGGCACAGTGCCCTCTGCTGGCTAAAACCCTGGGGACACAGCATAAATACTCTTCCATAGGTAAAGTAAGACTCCGGATAAACATGTGCTCTAAAAAATTTTCCACCAGCAGATCTGGGTTTGAGGGAATGTTAAAAGAAACCTTTGGGCATAAGGAGATAATATCAGGTACAGACTTGAATCTAGACAAAGGAGTGAACGGCACCAAAAATGGTAAGTAGGAGGAAATATATAAGAAAATTGTCCTCATTTTTAAGTTGCGTAAAAGGTAATTTTCCCTTTGCTTCTCCCTATTCCACAAAAGCCGTACACCGTTGTGCAGGACCAGTCACATCCCTGAGACATGCTGGTTAAGGTCAGAGTGAACAGACTTGTCCATGTTAAGTGTCTGGATGCCAGGGCTGCTTTTAACTGAAACAAATAGGAAATTATCATCATCAATGTCTCATTTAGTGCATAAACTACATAGTCTAACACGTTCTACTATGGGGTCACACATGGCAACTTCAGTGACACAATCAAGGCTGAGAACAAGAAGATTGTCAACAATGGGGAAGCCATCTCTATCTTCCTGACACAAGATGCCAGCCACATATGGAATACTGTTGGTGCTAAATATGTTGTGGAATCTATTAGGTCTGGGGCTACTTGAAGGCTAGCTCTTCTGTGGATGCCTCTATATTTGTGATGCTCCCATCCTCAACACAGCTCCCATACGAGAATCATGAGAATAATGACAACTTTCTCAAGACGGCCATCAGTGCCTCTGGCACCACCAGCTGCTTTGCCTCCTGAACAAAAGTCATCCAGGATGACTTTGACATCATGGAGGGACAATGAGCTATACCATCACTGACAGACTGTGGCTGGCCCATCTGGGAAACTGGCATGACAGTATGGAGATATCCAGAACATCATCCATACATCTACTGGAGCTGCCAAGCTTGTGGGCAAGATCATCACCGAGTTGAATGAGAAGTTCACTAGCATGGCTTTCTGTGTCCCCACCCTTAACGTGTTGGTTATGGATCTGACCTACTGTATGGAGAAAGCTGCCAAGTGCTGGGAGCCATCTCTGAAGTAAGGCAGGTTTGCAAGGCCTCCCACCGTCAGATGGCCACCAGCATCTACACCCACTCAACCCCCACTCAATTTCTGCTTAAGCACCGACCCCCAAGGCACCTGACTGACTGATATCAGGAGTGACTTGCCTTCTTATGCTAAAAATATGTGGATTGTACTTTGTGAAAAAACTTGTTATAGAAGTTTCTTCATTTATGGTTATAGGAGCAAATGTTACATTTCCTGAGAAAATCTATTTTTCTTCCCGTGGAAAACAGGCCTTCGACCCCTGCTCACAAAAGAACGAACTTTTGCCTTTGCTATGCTAAAAAGCATCACCTTGTATTTGAATGCTAAAGATCCCTTCCTTCCCCATATGATAAACATCTAGTCATCTACTTCAGTCCCTATTGGTAAAGATTACGCATGAGTCTTCTACCAATCTATGTTCTGGGAAATTTTTACATACCAAAGAATTTGTCGTCCGAAATCATTGTCTAAGGCAATTGCCACTTCTGTTTTGTATCCCATACATTTTTTCAATAAATAAAGCTGACTCTCAGGTCAGTGCAGAGATTCCTGACTGGTGAGCAGAAAGAAGCCAAGGCTCTCTTGCTCCCTTTCGCTGACACCACCCATCTTTCAGGGAGCATTGGATGTGGAGCTGGACTCTGGCAGCCAAGTATGAGGACATCCAAAAAAAAAAAAATGGTGAAGCAGATTTTAGAACGCCCTTTGAGGATGTCTCCTATTACTTTAACATCTACTCTTTTACCTTTGATGCTAAGGCTGGCACTCCCCTCATGATCAATTTGTCAAACTCATTTCCTAATAGGACAATCAATTTGATTATAGAAACAAGGTGGTATACCTTATGATCTGCATAGCATCTGAGAATGAAGAGTCCCCTGGACCAGTAATAAGAGTCCACCAGTTCCAGTAATAGTAAAATAGGAAGAGAGAGGTCTCCAGCTGCTGGAGGAATCCCTGCCTCAACTCAGTCTAACACAGTAAGAATCTCTCATTGCTGACACATTTTCTATCATAGATTCCCTACACAAAGGGAGTGGCCTAGAGAGCGCTATGTTGTCATATACCATTAATATCGTATACTGTACTCCATAATAAAAATAATTGTTTAAGGCAAAAATAAAAACAATATGATGGAATTTAAGAATGTATAAGAGCTAATAATTGTGTATGACACAAATAGTGCAAAGAACAGGAGAGAGTAATAGCAGTATATTGTCATAAAGTAGACAAGGGATATAAATATTAATTTATATAGTACTATGATTTAAATATGCATGAATAAATGTTAAACACAAAGCAGTCACTAAAAAAAAAATAGAGTTTCAGGTAATAAGTTGAATGGAGATAATAAAAAATCAGCCTAAAAGATAACAGGAAAAGAAGAAAGAAAACAACCAACCCCCCACTCCCCCAAAACCCTGAAACAAATAGAAAACACAGAGCAAGATCACAGATTAACCCAATCACATTAATAGTTGCAATAAAGGTAAGTGGGCAGATTGGAATAAGAAAACACATCAAAAAAGACCCAAGAAGAATCACACTTTGATTGTAAAAGCATAGATAGGTTCAAATAAAAGGATGGGGGAAGGGATATATTATGGAATCACTAAGTATCGGATAGTTAAAATAGCTATATTAATATCAGACAAAGTAGACTTCAGAACAAGAAATGTCATTAGGGGGGAAAAGGGACCTTCCCTGATAATAAAGGAGTCAATCATGGACAAGACCTACTAACCCCATAACCACAAATAGAAATGCACCCGCGAATAGAGCTCAAAACAAACAAACAAAACAAAACAAAACCCACTAAGCAAAATTAATAGAATTGAAAAAAAACCCCACAAAATCTGCCATTGCAGTTGATTTCATTCCTCTCCCAGTAATTCCTAGAACAGCTATGCAGAAAATCAATAAGGATATAAAAGATATGCCCAACACACTCTCCACAAACCGGATCTAATCAGCATTTACCCAACACTCTCGCCAGCAATAGCAGCATATACACTGACACTAGAGAAGATACTATAGACCAAGTGGACCTGAGATATGAAGCAAATCTCAACAATTTTCTTCATATACAATTTCAAAAAGTATTATACTCAGTAATTTCGGCTAACTTTTTTTATTGTAGCAAATATATATAACATAAAATTTATCATTGTAACCATTTTCAAGTGTACAATTTAGTGAGCATTCACATTGTTCCAATTTTAAAATATTAAAATAAGGGCGCCTGGTTGGCTCACCCGGTTAGGCATCCTGAGCCGATTTTGGCTCAGGTCATGATCTCATGATTCGTGGGTTCCAGCCCTGTGTGGCTCCAGGCTGATGGTGCAAACCCTGCTTGGGATGCTCTCTCTCACCCTCTTTTTTTGCCCCTCTTCTGCTGACACTTTCTCTTAAAACAAATCAACTTAAAAATATTAATAAAATAAAATATTAAAATAAATCAAAATACATTCTCTGACTGCAGTGGATTTAAATAAAAGATCCATAACAAAAAGATATCTAGAAAGACTCCCAATATGAGAAAATTAAATAAAATACTTCTAAATAAGCCATAGGTCAGGGGCACCTGGCTGTGCTGACAGCATGGAACCTGCTTGGGATTCTTTCATTCCCTCTCTCTCTGCCCCTTTCATGCTCTCTCTCTCTCTCTCTCTCTCTCTCTCTCTCTCTCTCAAAATAAATAAACTTTAAAATAAAATAAAATAAAAATAAATTCATACATACACCCACAATTTTAAATGCTTGAAAATTTTTAATCGAAAGTATAGCCAATAAAGCACATGAAAGATGTCCAATATTAAGTCAGACTAAGACTAACTAGAATGGCTGAATTAAAAAAAAACAATACCAAATGATAAAGAGATTGCAGCAACTGGAGTTCTCCCACACTGCTGGTAGGAACACAAATGTACAACTTCTTTGGAAAATGGTTTGGGAAGAGCCTGGGTGGCTCAGTTGGTTAAGTGTCTGGCTCCTGGTTTCAGCTCAGGTCATGATCTCATGGTTTCAGGAGTTCTAGCCCCACATCAGGCTCCGTGATGACGTCGTGGAGCCTGCTAGGGGCTCTTTGTCTCCCTTTCTCTCTTCCCCTCATCCACTCACGCTGTCTCTGTCTCTCTCAAAATAGATAATTTTTTTAAAAAATGGAAAATGGTTGAGAGTTTTTTTTAAATTAAATACATACCTTACACGTGACCCAAAAATTCCACTTTTAGGTGGAATTTAATTAACAGAAATAAAAACATATGTTCACTAGATGTGTTTCTAAATTTTATAGGCAGCTTTATTCTCATAGATTCCAAAAACTGGAAACAACTTAAATATCTAATAAGAGGCAAATAGATAAACAGAATGTAGTATATCAATACAATGGAATATGTCGATTGCAAAATAAAAAATATATATAGATTTTTGAATCTTAAAAATTTTAGAGTGAACAAAAGATTACATACATTATAGTTTCATTTATATTAAATTCTAAAAGAAATAATACTATATTACTGTGAGTTATAAGTCTGTTGGTTGATTGGAGTCACGGGTAGAAGGAACTGACTGGAAGGGATATATGGTCACTCTGCAGAGGGAAGAGGGACAGTTAAAGAAAGTGTTCTAAGCCTTGATTTTGGTGGTATATGAGTTATGCATTCATTAAAACTCATCATACTTGTATGCATAAAATGGGTATATTTTATTATACATAAATTATATATGAATAAAATATGAAGGGGAAAAAACCTTGGAGACCTTTCTCCAACCTGTGTGAAAATCGATCCCCTCTTTTCAATTCAGTTCCTGGAAAACTACGTTTTCTTCCCATGTCCTTGATAGTTGTCCTTTGAACTTATTCTCTTGAAAAGCCATCGCCTGTCTCTGACCTGGGATATTCCTTCTACACCACTACCACTCAGCCTAGACCCTTTGGGAAACTGGGGTACAGACGTCTCAATTTTGCCCTCATTAACTCTGAAATAGACTCAGAGATACTTGTTTTTTCATATTTTGTTTGTTTTCCCCTTTTTACTATACTTAACTTCAGAGAAAAAAAAGTAAATAATGATAAACAAGAACGGAGCAAACAACAGTTAGTAAATCTTCACAAATTAGAATATACTATCCATTCTAAGGTATATCTTAAATAATTTAAGCAACGTGCTAAATATGTGCCTCTTTTTTTTTTTTTGCCTTTTGAATCAATCTACAAAACTTAGAGTTCCTCAGATGTTAGAACAAATTACTAAAATTTTGGTCTTTCTGTTATATATGGTATGTCCTGCTATGTCTGTTAAATTCCTGTTCCCTTCAATATCAGGAAGTAGTAAGGGTTTTTAAGTTACCTTAGAATAAAGCATACATAGGTTAAACATTGGTGGTATCACTTCTGTCTGTGACTCACAGGCAATGAGCTTCAAATGTAAAATGGCTGGGCTGCCTTCTTAGAGGGAAGCAAAATTACTTTTCATGGCTACTAGAAGTTCATTATGTCCTTTCTGTCATCTCCTACTCTTTTATTTATTGCGGGATTTCATGTCTTCACACTGGGAGTCTGACCATAAATCCTGATATTTTATAGAGAGGTTTGCAACCAACTGATAGATTTAGAATTGATAAACAGGAAGGAAAGAATGACAATGTTTCCAAAGAGATAGGTAAATGATGAAGGCAAAACTTAATGAGATTACTTTGCCAAAGATCAGAATTCTCCAAGAAGTACTCAATTCGATAAGGCTCCCAAGTAACAATTTTCATATTCTATTTTTTAGAACAGGGCAAAGACAGATGAAAAATGGAGAGTCAAATATACTCTTACTGCTGCCATATACATCTTTCTGAGTAATAACAATAGTTACTCCCATACTTGAAAATCTTTGATACTTCCCCATTTCCTAGAAATCAAAACCTGAACTCAAGTATTTGACATTCAAAACTTTTCAGACACGCACCTGGGCCTGTTTTCTTCCCCGTGCTTTATGCTGCATTAAAATTAAAAGGCTAATTTTTTCTCAGAAACATCCGTGTTGTTTCACTCTGACATTTTGCTCATGGGTCTAATTTTAAATATCTTTTCCTCCATCAAACCTCATAATTTTAGTCAGTCCTTACATCCTCCTTGCTCCTTCCTCCCTTCAAAGTCCAATTAAAATGTTACTTCCTCCATGAATCTGACTTTTCACCACCTCCTGAAGCCAGAAGTCTGTATTCTTTCCTCAGAATTCTCACAACCCTTTGTACATTTCCTGCTATAAAATCCATTAATCTGCCCCTTCCTGTTACTATCTTCCTAGTTCTCGTGGGAATAATAATTGACAGGCAAATAAATGAAGATCCTGTAGGTTTTCTAGATAGATACTTTCCTGAAAACAGTATAATAGGAGATTAACATATATCACACTTCTGTTTTTGAACTTAAGCTGCTCAACATCATCTAGCCTGTTGAATCCTCTTTTTTTATAGAGACAGAAAACATGTACATTTATAAATGTACCTCACAGTTGAAAATGCTGTTCCTTATTACTTTCAAATGTGTGAAATGATGGATGGTGCCAGCAGCCCTTTCCTTAGAGGAGGCAGGCTGTTCTATGATCGGCAGCCATGATATGTATCCATCATGGTACATGATCATTTCACGGGATATACGGTGTATTAATCAGCTTCGGTTATGGAAACAAACTACCTTAAAATCTAAAAATTGTTTGCAACAATAAACACGCATCTCTCACTCACATGTCTGAGAGTTACTGCAACTCTGTTCAGTCCTGTTCCACATTTTTTCTTATTCTGGGTCCCAGTCGATGAGGGAGGGCTGTTTTCTGCTATTACAAGCATAAAGCCACATGGCCAAACTTAATAACGACATGGAAAGCATATTCTGCCTATAAGAAAGTACTGGCAGTCACACGGCAAAAGCAATGGATGTATACCTTTTGGGAAGGGAGCACATAGTTAGGAACAATAACAAAAGCTGCCACATGTGATTAAATAAGCTGAAAGCGTGACCCCATTCTATAGATGTGAGCTATGCTCTCTCCTGCAGCTCTTCTCAAGTTATCTACAGCTTAAGGCAGTAGAAAAAGCAATCGTATATTGATATATAATATATTTGCACAAGCACTTAAACTCAACTCCAAAATACAGGCTAAATAAATACAGAAAGAGATAATAAGGCAGTTTCAGGAAAGAGACCTTGGGGTTGTGGCGTGCCTGCCATCCATCAGATGCTCAGAGTCGATTACACAGCAAGCCCTGGAGTCCGGGTGACCCCCCAAAAAAATCTGGTCGAGTCAGGAGGAAAGCCTAAATACTCTTTCATTCATCTATTCTGAGTGAAAAATATACACAATTTAAATGAAACAAAACTCCTCCAGCCCGCAAAGTGTGATCACTTTGATAAGCCACTGATTGATCTGTTAAAGTTACTATTTTCACCAAGTCTTCAAATCTTATTCTACATGTCAACTGGCCACTGAGATAACCCAACAATGACCTTCCTTAAACTGTCTATTGGAAATGATCCCAGTTTTAGCCAATTCCTCTTTTGTTCACAAAACAGAGCTAAGGGGCCCTAAATTGCGAAAGAACTGTTTTAAAGCCCAGCCTTGGACACAGATGACTAGCTCAGGAAAGCTGTACTCTAGAAGTGAAATGGTATAAAAGGAACTCTAATACCTTATGTAAATATCTGCAATAAGGCCTCCTTTCAATTTGCTTTATTGGGAGATTCAGAACCTTGAAGGGATGGTCAAACAGATTAAATACTCTATGGAGAAAGCCAGGAGAAAAAATTAGCAAATGCCTGCTTAGGCCAGCACCTTCTGTCTTTTTTACTAACTAATCAGTAAGATAAGAACTTCAATGAGTTTACAGGCCAGTGTCACAGAAATCACCACACAAAGCAGAGGATATAGCCTCAAGTGCTTTAGAAATAAGGTAGGGTAGCAACTCTCTCTTTGTCAGTAAGGAGAACAACTTTCCCTCAGTGGTACCTAGTCTTCAAAATTGCTCCCAATGATTCCTGGCTCCTGCTATTTACAACACTGTGAAGTCCCTTCCCACTTCATACCAGTGTTGATATGTGTGACAATAGGTTATAGCAAAAGCAATAGTTTGTCATTTCCAAGAGTAGACCTGTGGGTTCTGCCTAGGCTCTTATGTCTGAGGTCACTCACAACAGGGAAAGTCAGCTTCTATGTTGTGAGGTACATAGAGAGGCCAATATGACAGGAAATTGAGAGAGGTCTCTGGTCAATGGCCACAAAAGAAATGAGGCTCTCAATGCAACATTCCAGGAAGAACCGAGACTTGCCTACAGTCATGTGAATGGGATCAGAAACAGACTTTTCCTCCAGTCAAGCCTTCAGATGAGACTACAGCCCGGTCAACTGCTTGACTGAAACTACATGAGAGACCTTAAAGCAGAAGGACCCAGCCAAGCTACTCACAGATTCTGACTCAAAGTCTGTGAAATAATAAGTGTTTGTTGTTTTAAGCTGCTAAGTTTTAGAGTAATTTGTTATGTAGCAGTAGATATTTAATATACTGTCATTTTTCAAAGTTGTATCTATTGGATCTCATTCTTCAAAGGACAAAGGCAGAAAAAAATGAACATTGTTACTTTGTCCTTTACTCCTTTCTAATTTTTACATAGCATTAAACTAGTATCAATATTTCATAATATATACTCTCTAACTTCTAAAAGCATTAGAAATCCTATACACACACACACACACACACACACACACACACACACACACCACACATGTACACACATTAAAATATCACAGTCAATATCTATTAACATAAATTTTCTCTTTGTACACTGGCAGACTAAATTCTGCTTCTAACAGTATACACTTCACTTTGCTGACAAGGAGTAATATAATATGAAATGATAAGATTGTGTTCCCATTGCTTCCGTTAGGCTAACACAATAGGCATAAACATTTCCAATTTTTTAAAAACTGTAATAGAGAAAAATCTAGTGTAATTTATACCATCACTATATGTTACTTATTAACATTATTTCAATACTAATAACATTGGTAACTTTTCAAAGCAGAGAGTTCTAATTACAAACATTTCATTTAGGGATTTTGGTATAAAAGAATAAGTTAAAAATAAAATGGAAAGAAATGGCAAAATGAATATTTTTCATTATTACTAAGACATTTTAGTATTTCAGTTATAGCCTTGGCAAAATCTAACCTCGATGTTACTAAAATTTGTTAATTAAGCTTTATATTACAGTATAAGCTAGTTTGAATATATTTTTTCCTCTGGTTACACTGACTTCATTAACCAATTGCTAGATTTTATCAAATGGTTTGACTAGTAACAAAATAAAAGCTAACATATACTGCATATTTATAATACACCAAGTTTGTGCACTTGACACATTTAATCATGGTTTTTTCATTATAAACACGAGAAAGCTGAAACTTTCAAAATTATAACTAAATTGTACATAGTTCTACTGTTAGTGTATGACAGAGGTTTCAGACACAGCTTGTCTTGGTCTAGAAGCCCTAGTTTTAACACTGTACTGGACCATGTGCTCTTCTACTGTGTGGTCGAGAATCTGCTTAACCATTCTACATTATGTTTTAGTCTAAAATCCTAAAGCATTAGTCTTTGCCAGATAACACAGAACTTAATATAATGCTGTTGCTAATAAATTCAGATTGAGTCCTTAATATATTCTTAATATTTGTTTTGCAATATTTATTCAGTTAATCCTCCCAATGATTATGATAAGAGGACATGATAATAATGCCCAGTTCACAGAAGGAAAAAATGCTACACAACCACATTCTTTTGTTTAGTGTAGAAAGAAAGATAAGATTTAAAAACCTGTGATTGAGGGGCAGATGGGTGACTCAGTGGGCTAAGCATCTGACTTTGACTCAGGTCAAAGTTCTCACAGTTCATGGGTTCAAGCCCTGTGTCATCTCTGCGCTGACAGCTCAGAGTCTGGAGCCTGCTTTGGATTGTGTCTCTTTCTCTTTCTGCCCCATCTTCCATTCACGCTCTGTCTCTCTCTCGAAAATAAATAAACTTAAAAAATTTTTAAAGAAAAACCTGTTGTTAAGTCCCCAACTCTACAATAAAATCCTATCATGTCTAGAAATGCTAAAATCACATGAAATTTCCTCATTTATAAAGTAAGATGGTTGAACAAGATAGGTCATATGACTATGTCTTATCTAATTATAGACATCCTGAAATCTAGATTTGTATTTAATAACTCTGTTTTCTCATTACCTACAAAAGTAGAAGCAGCTCAACAAATCAGAATATATGAACTCTACCTGAAAAGGAAACAGAAATGTTAGCCTCCATATTACAAGCCTGTGTCAATCAGAAGTCCCTTTTCCTGATGTTCTTGAACATGTAGATATCTCAACTCCTATGAACAATATTTCTTTCACCACAGTAATGCATCTTCTTCACTGATTTATTGCTATTTATAATATTCAGGTCTAAGAAATTTATGTAATTTTTATTAAAAGTTTATAGGCTATTTAAATTGGATTTGGTTCCTAAGGACTTAATGATTTTCATTATTATTTCTTTAATTTTATATCAAAATATATATTTTTAATAAAACTGTCAAAGCTGAATTCTGGCTTCCAAAACAATCTATTTGACAGTTTATTAGCTAAATGATTAAATGCTTTCCTGAACACCAAATAAACAATGCCATAAAATAAACTGCCAGTGTCAATCTGCAATATAATCTTATCATAACAGCTAAGGTTAATTAGGAAGAAGCCCATCCTTCTAAATCCAAATAGGTTTAACATAATAAAGAATAGATCAATTACTAGATATATGACAAGAACATGAATCTATATAATAATAATTAAATATTTGGCAATGATGTCAAAAAGTCAAGGTCACCAAACATGACAAAGATCAATTATAAGTTTCAAATGTAAATCATATGTAACTGAAAACACAGAATTTTTTTGTATAGTTGTTCAGACAGTCATTGGTCTAAGTCTCTCAAACTCAGGTTCAAAGCATGTTTGTCTGTCTAATGAATTAAAAAAGTGAAGATTAAAATATCCATCTTTATAGAGGGTCCACAATAAATAATGTTCAATGTTAAAAATAAGACAATAAAATTTAATAATTTTAGAAGCAAAAATAAGTTGTTTTAACTATCTCTTAAAAAGGCAATGAGACATTTACATTTATTTCTTGATAAATATACACAAGCTTATCGTCTCCAGTTTAAAAAATATTTGCTCCCAAATATGTTTAAAATAAATATTTTAGTACATAACCACATATCAAATATTTTGTTAAGCATTTTACACGTATTATTTGAATTTACATGTATAGTAACTATATGAAGTACTATTATGTGCCCATATAACACTTTTGACACTTTTGACATGTGGATTTTTAAAACTATTTATATGCTTTAGCAATGCCTGAAATGTCTTTCCTCCATCAAACCTCATAATCTAAATCCTTCCTTCCTTCCTGCCTGCCTTCAAGATTCAATTAAAATGTCACTTCCTTCATGAATCTAACTTCCTAGCACCTCCTAAAACTGAAGTCTGTACTGTTTCTTCAGAATTCCCACAACCTTTGTACATTTCCTGGTCTAAAATCCATGAATCTCCTTCTTCTTGTTAATACCTTCCTAGTCCTCATAGGGAATAATAATTGATTGATAAATAAACAAATAAAGATTTCATGGTTTTTCTAAATAGGTACTTTACTGTGAACTTTCTAATGTCAAACCCTTATACTAAATTACCATATAGCACATTTCTCTTTTTTAACTTGAGCTAATATCCATTATTATTAAGAAAAAGCATTACATGATGGGTGCCTGGGCGGCTCAGTCAGTTAAGCATGAGAATGCAGCTCAGGTCATGATCTCATGATTCATGAGTTCATGGTTCATGAGGGCTGACAACTCAGAGCCTGGACCTTGCTTCAGATTCTGTGATTCTGCCTTCTCTGCTCCTCCCCCTGCTCATGCTCTCTCTCTCTGTGTGTCTTTTAAAAAAAAAAAAAACATTAAAAAATAGTTTGAAAAGAAAAACCATATGTGAAAAGTAGCTAATATAATCTTGTAAAAAAAATTCTACTAGAGACTTTTCCTAATAAAGCTTAAAATCAAGTCTCAAAATGATAAACCACACACTTGAGAAAATGTCTATATACTTGAACAAAATTCAGTATCTACCAGCAGACTAAAATCCAGACACTCACAATGTGGGCTCAATAATGTCCATCATCCAATAAGAAATTACTAGATATATAAAGAAAAAGATACAAGAAAATTCATAAATAGACATAGATCCCAAAATAGGGGAAAAAAGATGGAATTATGAGACTGTAAAGCAGTAATTAAAAATATATTGAAGGAAACCTGGGTAGCTCAGTTGGCTAAGTGACTAACTCTTGTTTTCAGCTCAGTTCATGAGCTCCTAGTTTGTGGGATCGAGCCTTATATTGTGCTAACAGTGCAGAGCTTGCTTGAGATTATCTCCCACTCACACAGGTGCAGGTGTTCTCTCTGTCTCTTTCAAAATAAATGAGCCAACTTAGATAGATGATTTATTGATAGATAGACAGATAGATAGAGATAGATTTAAAGTAAAACATACACATAATGAGGAAACAAATAGGAAATCCCAAAGAAGACATGAAAACTATTCTATAGGATAGGTTTAGCAGGTTAGACAGTGACAGAGAAAATAACAGTAAACTTAAAAGCTTAACAGTAGAGCACTAGAAACTATCCAAACAGAAACACCGCAACTGTTTGTACTGTCAGACAGGAGTTTTTTTTTAGTTTATTTATTAATTTTGAGAAAGAGAGTGTGAGCATGGGAGGGGCAGAGAGAAAGAAAGAGAGAGAATCCCAACCCCTGAAATGCGGGACCCAAACCCATGAACCATGAGATCATGACCTGAGCTGAAATCAAGAGTTGGATGCTTAACTGACTGAGCCATCCAGGTATCCCCAGACAAGAATTTTTTTTTAAAAAAACTATGATTGATATGTTAACGAGTCTAGTGCAAAAGTTGAAAAGCAAGCAGATTGGGAATTTCAGTAGACAAAATGGAAATTGTATGAGAGTTGAAAAAAATGCTAGAAATAAAAGTCAACAATAATAGTCATGAAGGGTGACTTTGAGAGACTCATTAGATTTGGTATAGTCAAGAAAAGAACCAATGAATCTGAATATAGGTCAATAGAAATTACACCAGCTAAAACACAAGGTAAGAAAGAGTGAAATTGAAAAAAAAAAGAATAATAAAGCATTGAAAAGCAGTGAAAAAATATCAAATAATCTAACATAAGCATAACTGGAAACTGCAAAGGAGAACACAGAGAAAAGGGGGCAGGAAACAAAGAAACCTACCCCTAGGCACATCAAAATCAAATGGCTGAACATTAAAGACAAAGAAAAAAAATACTGAACATGGCCAGAAAGGAAAATTACAAATTATGTACAAAGAAATACAAGTAAGATTTGAAGCAGACGTTTTGACAGAAACTATGCAAGCTAGATTATGAAGTGACAGATAAAATACAACTGTGAAGCTAGAAAAATATGTTCACATCAAAAATAACTAAAAAGTAAAAGATAAATATCTTTTTAGATTAAACAACACTTGGAGATTCATTATCAACAAACCTGAACTGCAATATTAAAGAGAAATTCTTCAGCAAAAAGGAATGTGATAAAAACAAAAAACTTGGATCTCCTGGGAAAAAAAAGAAGATTGGTACATATGGTTAAAATAAAAGTAAATATAAAAGGTAATATTTTCTTAATCACACTAAAAAGGATCACTGTCTAAAGCAGGTGTTGTCAAACTTTTTCTTTAAAAGATCAGGTAGGAAATATCTTCAGCTTTATGGGCCATAGGTCTCTGTTGCCAATTACTCAGTTGTGCTATTGTAGCACAAAAGTAGCCATAAATTATACATAAATGAATGGATATGACTAGATTTGTCCTAAAGGTTGTATTTTTCTAAGACCTGAAAAATTTATGACAATAATAGCAAAAAATTGAGAGGGATGAATTGGAAGTATACTGTCATAAGTTTCTAACATTACACATGAAGTGTTACGATGTTCCTTAAAGGTAAATTGTGATTAATCAAAGATGTATACCGTAAACCCAAGGAAGACACTAAACATAATAAGAGATATAAATAATAAGCCAATAAAGTTAAATGAAATTATAGTAAATAATTCAAAAGGTGGCGGAAAAAGGAAAAGTAGGACAGAAAACAAGCAGAACACCTAGAAAACAACTAGCAAGTTGGGCATATTTCAATTAAACCACATAAAATAGTTACATTAAAGGTGAACGATCAAAACCTACTAATTAAAATAGAGAGATGGTCAAATTGAATAAAGCAGAATCCAAATATATGCTGTTTATAAGAAATCTCCTTTCCATATAAAGACAGGTAAGTTAAAACAAAAAGTATGGAGAAAACACACTCTGCAAGCACAAAGCTGAAGTGGCTATATTATCATCAAAATAGACTGCAGAAGAAGGAAGTGTTACCTGGCATAAAGGGGGAAAATACACAATGATAATGGGTTAGATTCACCAAGGAGACATAAAATTCCTAAATATGTATGCACATAGCAACAGAGCTAAAGTACAACCTAATAGGTTGAAAAGAAAAATGTACAGATCTGCAACTATTAATTGAGATTCCAGCACAACTCTCAGTAATTGATAGAACAAGTAGACAGAAAATCACTAAGGATCTAAAAGATCTCAATATCAACTGATTTAATCCAACGATAGCAGATTCAACATTTTTTTAAGTGGACATGAAACATTCAGCAAGATGGACCTTAATCTGTGCCACAAACCAACTACAACCAAATAAAAATAATTGATAGCATACACAGCGTCTTCTCCATTCATAAAAAAATTAGTTATCAAATAACAAAAAGATGTATAAACCTCCCAAATATTTGGAGATAAAATGACATACTTCTAAATACCCCATGGGTCAATGAGCAAGTTGAAAGGAAACTGAAAACACATTTTGAACTTAACAAAAATAAAAAGTGTATCAAAAGATATGGGAAGATGCTAAAGCAATACCTGGAGGAAAATGAATAGTGCAAAGTGCTAATATTAGGGGGGGAAAGGGACAGTTTTAAATGAATATCTGAGAAAAAATAATCCTGACACCTGCGCTTGCTTGCTTTCCATCGAAGTGAATTATCTTAAGAAAGATATATATGTCCAACAGATAGATTTTCCAAACATATGCATGTGCATTTTGAAGCCAGACATTATAATTAATTAAGAGGCAATCCTAAAACATCTGGTCACCAGCTAGGTATCCAATTTAGGAAGTATCGCTTTAAGCATTAAATGCAACTGCTCTCAATAACATTTTGCCTCCTTCTTCCTTTGAAAGCAAAAATGTCTGCTTCAGAACTATAGTTTTGCAATTCAAAGAAAAGTTGACTTTAATGTATACTATTTATTACTCTTAGATATGAAAATGAAAACAGAAAGAAACACTGAGTAGGAAAATATAGTTAATATATCTATCATAAAAGGATAAAGATATGTTTATAAATAAATATGTCTTGAACTTAGAGTGACCAATCATCACCAATTGCCTGAGACTAAAGGAATTCCACACCTGGGACTTTCAGTGCTGAAACAGAGGAAGTCCTAGGAAAATCAAGACAAATTGGTGATGCTGCCTGAACTTAACTCAAGATATGTTTATTTTAAAGACCTGAAAAAAATTAGTGAATTAAGCATACATCTCAAATGAACCATAGGAATCTATTTTAACAATTTTGAAAATAAAATGATCAAATCCCTAAAAACAGAGTACTTCAGTGTTTGTCTTGAAACACGTGTTAAATTGATTTTCGTGATATCTAGTCATGTGTTTGTTAATACATCCACAGGCTGTTTCATGGCCTCAGTCCTGGGCCCATGGACCCTTCCTAGAATGGCTCTGTGCATGTGCCATCTTTTTGTTTTTTTCTCTCATTTTTGTTTGTTTGTGTTTTACAGCTACAACCTGCTCTCTGTTTCTTGGCATCACTATCCAAGATTGTTGGCTGAAATATACTTGAAATTCCCAGTTCTGCTTGCCTCCATCTTCCCAAATATGTTGCAAAGTAACCAGAGTAGGCCAGCTACTGACTAGCCTTACTTGTTTTCTCCTTTTTAGATGGCATAGTCAGTGCAGTGATTCTTAACTGGTGTGTGAGTGCCTGTGCAGTAGTATGTAAAACTGTATGGGAGTCAGCTTTGGGGTGGGGGGTGGGTACCTCCACCACAAAAAGGGCTTCTACAAATGATATAGACTTCCATCCCCAAAGACTCTAGTCTGATTCCTCAAGAGCTGGAGTGGAAGCAGCAAAGAATAGTTTGAAAACAACTCACAGTTCATTCTGATACACCTATCCCTAACTCCTCAAGCTTTACCAATAGACACACAGACACATTACACACACACCACTAGAATCCTGCTATAAGCTAATTATCTATTTCATTCTTGCTGGTAGGTTTTTCAAACTTCCTTCCTTCCCACTTCCCTCTCCCAACCACAGCCTCCTGTCACCCCCACTCCCCACCCAACAATCATTCCATGAAAGTGTTTCTCTTTGGGCAGAAAACAATAGGGAAATAGCAAGCAATTTAAATGATGTTGGGCTCATCTTAGAAGAACGCTACCATCCAAGTGCCTCCCCTTACAGTCTGACATAGCTCTGAAGAGATATTATGCTATGCTAAGCATATTATTAACTCACAATAACCCTAAGAGGTAATTACTGTTATCAGCATCACTTTATAGAAGGGAAAAGTGAGATACAGAGACAGAAAGTAGAACAGTGTTTGCAAGGGGCTGAGAAAAGGGGAGAGTGAGAAGGTATTATTTAATGGGTATAGAATTTCATTCTGGGATGAAGAAAATGTTCCGCAGGTGGATAGTGGTGATAATTGCACAACAGTATAAATGTATTAATGCTACTGAATTATATATGTAAATTAGTTAATATGGTAAAAATAATAATAATAGTACTGAGCACAAACTTATTTCAAATCTTAGTATGGCTATTATCTTTTTAAAAACAGAACATGCACACCCCTAAAAAGATCCTATAATTTAAAACCATCTACTGTTCAAACTCACTACAAACATTTATTCCCAGGTAATCTGAAAGGTCATAGATGTAATTGACAACAGGATTGACTCGGTCACATGACCCAAACTGAATCCTTGCTTCACCACCTGCCAGCTGTGAGGTTGGACAAATTTCCTGATTACTCAGTACCTCACTTTTCTATAAAGTGGTACTGATAACAATAATTACCTCTCAGAGTTATTGTGGGTTTATATATGAGTTAACACATATAAAGCACCTTGAACAGTTCCTGGCATATAGAAAACATTCAATAAATACTGGCCAATACATTTTGTAAAGGTGTAACAGAAAAGTTAGGTTTTGTTACTGTGTAAAACATTTATAAGCTGCTAAAGAATGGATATGTTTAAGATGACATACAAGGAAAAATGTTGATAACCAACAAAGAGAATACACTAAAGAATTTGCAGAAAAAAAGCACAATTTTTTAAATAAAGCTATTCCAGTTGTGTATGTTTAAAACTTAATAGATAATTTATTCTTCAATTGTACAATGATTCTACAACCCAGGAATAATGTTTATGCATGTGTATCCTCTAAGCAGCAGACCATGTAGGATAACAAACAGCCTTTGCCACTTTTCATTTGTAGACTATTAATGGGCAACAACTTTAATTGTTATTTATTTATGTTTAAAATTTAATAAGGATGTGAATAATTTTAAAGTTTTGCTATGTATACAAAAATATTAAACTTACAATGTTATCTAGCCATTCACTTTCTAGAAGTGTATCAAATGGAATTCATCACAGAGCATTTTTATTAAAAATGCGAATGGACATGAATAATGAATATTAGGAGTAGCCAATACCTATGAAAACCACCACTTATCACAAAGAAGAAAATATTATACTAAAGTCACTATTTCTCTTTTCATAAATCTTATACAGGGGTCCAGCATTTCCATGAACAGACACTAACTGTTTACTGTCTGTACCAAAATGTTCCCCAACGGTTGACAAAGCAGTCACAAGGGTACATGGCAGGGGATGGGGCCATTTCTTCTACTAATCTTTTAGGAAATTTCTCCTGCATATCTTGGCAGGAAGCCTGTAACAGTTTGAACAGAGTTGAGCACAATATGTGCAGTGCAGCCAAAACTCATTAAGTGCCTTTGTCTCATGCATCTTGTGAAACACAATATTGCACCCCTGATGAGCAATGCCTCCAAATGTTACGTTAACATTAAGATCACCAGAAACCATTAATTTACTAGTCAAATTACATCTCTCAGCAGCATTTAGACAATGTTCGAGGAAATGATCTGCCTATCACCAAATAGAAATGAAATTTTAATGATCGTTTTGCAGGTACTTCAGACACCAGTTAGGAAAGTGTTCTAGAATATACTTAATGACTAACTGGTTATAGGATGAGACTTTAATTTAAATGTAACACATTCTGTACATTTTTTCCAGGTGTGAACAGGGTCTTCTTAGTACTCTGGCTTCATTAAAAGAACTCTTTCCTTCAGAGAATTAAAGAGAGTCTTCAGCTTTTAGTTCTGCCTTCTATTTACTCATGCCCGTTGCAAGGTCCACATCGTATCTTGCCTCCGGTGCTATCGTCCCACATCTGTATTTTCCATGTTAATGGCCATTCCCAGAATGCCTTTATTATGCCAAATCAAGACTACTAACAGCCATTTCCCTGTTTCCGACTCCTCTTGAAAATATACCCCACTGATGAATCACCTACCTCTGACTAGCCCTAAGGCAAAGTGACCTTTTCCAAACCCCTTTGTTAAACACCTTCAATCAATCTTTGATAAATACAGAATGCATTTATCTCTTTCCTGGTCCACATATAATGTATCCATTATTTAAATATCCAATATATTTAAAAATTATGCTTCCTGGGTATCTGGGTGGCTCAACTGTATTTCTCAGTCAGTTGCACATCTGACTCTTAATTTTAGCTCAGGTCAAGATCTCACAGTTCATGAACCCTAGCCCTGCATTGGGCTCTCTGCTGGTAGTGTGATGCCTGCTTGGGATTCTCTCTCTCTCTCTCTCTCTCCCTCTCTCTCTGTTCTTCCCCCATTTGTGCTCTCACACACACTCTCTCTCAAAATAAATAACCAAGGAGCGGGGGAAATAGTTGGGGAGAGGGAGGGAGGCAAACCATGAGAGACTCTTGAATACTGAGAACAAACTGAGGGATGATGGGGGAGGGGGAAGGGGGAAAGGAGGTGATGGGCATGGAGGAGGGCACTTGTGGGGATGAGCACTGGGTGTTATATGGAAACCAACTTGACAATAAACTATAAAAGAAAAAACTAAATAAACAAACTTAAAAAAATTTTTTTAATGTATGCTTGTTTTTTTTTCTGGATTATAAACCAAATGCTATCAGTTTCTCTGATTTGGCAGAGAATCTAGATCAACACCATATACCAAGAGACATTTAACAATGAGCAAATCATTCATTATCTACAAAGTTGGATAAACATAAATAACCACCCTGACTAAACTAAATACTAAAAAACTGTATTCCTCAACATCTGTGATTTCTTCAACTCAATGATCTGATTTCCTTATTGTCTATCTTTACCTGAGACATATCCCCGATTGATAGGTGGGTAATGCTTTACCTTTCAATGACAAAAACAAATAAACTGCATGACAACCTGAGCAATAAGGCAAAAATTGATCTTTAAAGCTGACAAGGAAAAACTGAATCAACAAAGAATAGATCAATTTAGTCATTAACTGCAGACAAGGCCATCGAGGGCAGGTCAAAATTCAACTGCATTTGATTTAACAATCAAGAGGTCATTGTTTTCTTTTTGCCACTTGCTAAATTCTATCCACTCAGGCTCCTTTCACTCAATTTTTTAAAGTATTTTAAGGCAATGACAAAGATAATATGGCATTTATTGATATGGAAAATAATTCTGATTTAGAAAATAGTCATAACTTGGCACACTTTTATTGGCTTTGTTTATAGTGGGCTAGATATGAAAGCACATTTTACAAGTGTGAAATCCTCATATTTTGAGTAGAACCAGAAAAGAAAATATTGCCTCCTAATTTTCTAATAAACAGTATTAAAGGAGAAGGCAAATAAAAGTGATCCATACAAGACGCTGAGCTCCTGGTTCAATAGAATCCATAAGAATGACAGGTCATGTGCTACACGGTTATTTTTGGAGAGCTGAACATGGCAATATTATAAGATCAGCCTTATTTAGATTTTGTAAATGATGATTCAGAAAAAGTTGGTCCAGAAACAAATGAAGGCTTGGAACAACGTCTCAAATGTTAGGTGCTCTGGGAATTTTGCAGCAACCATAACTTTTTATTATTAAAAAGGTATTTTCTATCCAGTAAAGGATTAAAAAATAGGATTAAAAAATAAAAAAAGTTCAAATGAATGTTTGCCCACACAAATTTATACAAAAAAATAAACTAGAGAAAAAATACAATGACATGAAGCTAAAACATGATAAGTCAGGGATGATTCTGAAGCCTAACTGCCTGGGGTCAAATTCTAGCTCTAGAACCTTCTACCTGAGGGATTAGGGAAAGTTTCTTAACTAGTCTTGCCTCCGTGTTTTCCTCGCCTCCTTTATCTGCGTCCCCCCCCCCCCAAAAGGATAAGAAAAGTACCTACCTCAAAGGCTTCTTTTTAAATTTTTATGAGTAGGCTCTTAGAACAGTGCTAGACTGTGTGATGACATCCATAAGCATTCATGTCATTAGTGAATTTTCTTTTTTTTTTAAGAGTTGATTGTCAAATTGGTTTTCATATATCACCCAGTGCTCTTCCCCACAAGTGCCCTCCTCCATTACCACCACCTCCCTTCCCCCTCCCCCTCTCCCTTTGACCCTCCGTTCATTTTCAGTATTCCGGAGCACAAGGAGATTGGTCTCATAAGAGTGGGTCATTCGTGCATTTTCTAAAAGTGTCACCAGATTAGTCTGTGTTTATTTCTTTCATCGGATGTTCTGTTGGCTTAGCCAAAAGGAGTAAGTAGCTTCCCGTAGTAGTTCCCATATTCCTAATGGGATGAAACTGTTCTGGTGACCATCCATTTTAGGGGAGTAGTTGAAAATCGCTAACAGGATGAGTCCTCCAGGGGTGAAATGGTCTTCGACTGAAAAGTGAGGTTAAAAAAAAAGAAATTTCAAAATATTAAAAGTACTATGATGGTGACTTTGAAAACTAAAATAATTGCAAAAGATGAGGGTGGCAATTTCTAATACAGCCATTATTGTCTGAAAGGAGCACCAATTCAAGATCACAGGTACCTACAAAAGACTGTAAATACATTATAAGTACTATTATCCATTATTAATTTGAGTAAAAAGAGATAGCAGTATTTGTAGGAGTATTGAGCAAAGAGAACATATGCAAATATATTTCCATAGCTATCCTACCCATTTTACTGCTACATGTCTAATGAACAAGGAAGTTCCACTTGTTATTACTAGCCTGCAGGACTGGCATTTGCTTTACAAAGGATTGTCAATCCAGGGAAGGGCAGAGCCCAAAAGTCCTCCACTCTGCTAATCAGCTCTCATTCACTACTGACACATGGATTTCAAAGTTACCCAGCATAGAATCAGAAGCCTGTAATACTGTGTTTTAAACACTTTAGACACAAAATATAAAATGATCAATGTCCTGACAACAAATGCACTTTGAACAAGAAAACATTCAAAACTATTTTTGCTATATCCTATGCTTGAAGCACTTTGCCCAAACACTCATACCATGTAAACATGTAAATACTCCCTCACAGGAATGGACTGGTAGAGGATACCATTTATTTATTTATTTATTTATTTATTTATTTATTTATTTACATTTATTTACTTTGGAGAGACGGTGTGAAACAGTGCATGAGTGGGGGAAGGGCAGTGAGAGAAGGAGACACAGAATCCGAAGCAGGCTCCAGGCTCTGAACAAGCATTCAGCACAGAGCCTGCTGCAGAGCTCAAATCCATGATCCGTGAGATCACAACCTGAGTCGAAGTTGGAAACTTAACCAACTGAGCCACCCTGGCACCCCTAGTGGAGGATATTTTTAAAATAATCATATCATTTTAAGGAACACATTCCTGTTGGTCCCTAATCTTAAAAGCTTTGCTTTCAAAGATCTTTGACTTACATGTGTTTATAAGGTTATAATATAATAGTTACTATCAAGTTGGCTATCTTTATGTATACCTAATAATAAATATTAGAGAATATACAGATGATACATAGAACATACTATTATCATTATTAACTTTCAATTCTTTTCTGGGGGGTCGATTGCCATTAGGGAATATTAGTTGGCAAAAATCACAATCCTAGCACCCCTTATGTCATAGCTTTCTAGAAATACCAAATTCTGCAAACTTCCTGGGAATGAAAACAGTTTTGCAAACATACATGAGTGCTTTATTTGGTGTCTTTTCATTTCACAGTCCTCAAAAGAACCACTTATAGACTGATTATTTCTGATATATTCTATTTTGAAATGATTTCTCTAACCAAAATTTATATTGAAAAAAGACACAAAGACAAGGAAAGTGTTACCCATTCTTATAACACACTATTTAATAGCATTTTCTCCAAGGGAAAGGCCAATTATTTTTCCCTCAGAACTATTTTTTCTGTGGAATGTTCTCCTTGTGAAAAACTATTTTAGATATGTAGAGACATTGTTTTAGAAATGAATGATGACAGGATTTTGTGAAGATGCTAAGTTATCCAGATGAAGACCACTGTTTCAAGTTTTGTAGGGATTCTGGAATTCTTCTTTGAAGAGGAATTCAACAGAAGAAGGCATTATGTTCAGGATCATTCTAGCTAAATGAAAAACTGAAGCACTTACCTCCTACAGATAGTCTTTAAATGAAACTACTTCATCAGTTCTCCAGATAACTTACATAAAAATTATGTTTGGAGCTTGATTCAACCAAAAAACCCTCACCTTCCCTTCAGGTATTTGATTATATAGACTTGATCTCAGATAACTCAGCAGAACTATAGACTTCAGATAAATGAAACCAAATTAACACATGAATACCTAGTGTTTCCAAATCTAATGATTTTTTATAGTAACTAGATTTTACTTCACTTTCTCTGTTGATAAGAAAAATAATTATTAGTGACATATTAATAAAATAGTATTAAAATCATGTATCTGACAGTTTAAGGTAAAGTTTATGCTATGTAAGTTCAAATTTTACTACCTTTTAAATAATTTGTAAATCACATTGACACCTTTAAGAAAAATGTCTATATTATCTAAGTCCAAATTTTACTGCTTTATTATTTCTATTATGTATTTTGGAAATGGAAATCTTTTGACCTTAAAATAACCAAGTAATAAAATAAAGTAGTAAAAGAAATTGAAAAGCCATGCATCTAACTCTTTATTTCAAACCATTAAGATGAAAGTCAGAAAAAAAATTGATGACTTCCATTCAAAACCAATAGAAAAAGGAAGAAAATCTTTCTTTATCCTGAAAGTAAGATCATTATGAATAAAAATGGATAAGCTCTGGTAGGCCAGAATAATGGGTAGTTATTGTTGTAATGATATAGCTTAATAGTTTATAGTTTATAGATATAGGCTATATAAATATAGTTTAATAGCTTAATCTGATGGCACTACCTTTCTTTGTTGGTTTTATGTAAGAAATTTGTGAACTAGAAATAACTAAGTTTATTTCCCAAAAGTTGCTTATTATTTTGAAAACACTACATTGCAAACACTGTAGCATAAAGAAAAATAGGAAAAGATAATGTCTTCCACCTTTGAAATCTCAATAACATTTTTATGTTAATAATGATCCGCTTTTTCCTATCACTGGTAACACAAATACTAAAAAATCCTGTTTGACAGAAATCAAACAAGAAGCTAAAGTAACATGCCAGAAATGTCTCAAAAAGCACCAGGGAAAAGAAAACCACAACAAAAAATGTGGGGACACTTTACATAGTAAATTCCTAACATTTTAAGAGAAATCTTTATTTTTGGCGCTCACGCAATATTTCAACAATCACCATGCTATCTGCTAATCATTACTCACTAACACTACTAAGGACAAAGTGATGGCTATTCCTATAAAAATATTCAATAAGGGGTTGAAAAATATAAGACCTTTATTCTTAATGCTAGTCATTACATATTAAGTCAAACAAAACAGAATACTAATCCTAAGAAATACCTACTTAAAATATAAAAATGCCATAATGAATATGTTTCTGCTCTGCGCTCTTATGCCTCCAATTTGGCTACCTGTCTGAGTCCAATCTATGTTCAAGCTTATTTATACCTATCAAACTTCTAAGAGTTTAAATATGAAATGGTACTCTGACACTTATCCTGTTACTCAAGCTTTTCCTACCAGCAAACATGGCTTCAAGCAGACCCCACAGACAAGCCCTGCCAGAGGAGAATTTTCTAGGCCTACTTTCTTCTAAATCTCTCTCACTGGAATGAAAAAGCCCACAGAAAAATTCCACATCCCTGAAATATTGCTTATCCTCTGTGTTGGATTCTAGGGCATTATTAATATATATTTGGAGTTGCAAACCAGATGTCCCCTCTATTGGTTTCTATTATCACACCCATTGCATGCTCTTCTTTCAAAACTTATGTTTATGAGGGAAAATCTGAAGTCTTCACCCATTCAGCAGATCAAACTCCTAAGCTCAAAATATTTTTATCTTCTATGCACTTATGGTCAAAAACTGGCCTTCAATTAAACAGTAAAAGTGTCAAATGAAACAGTACCTAGCAGTTCAATTAAGGGTTTAATTTAGAAGGCCAAGGGGAATGTCACTTAAGAGAGAATTTCTGCCTGTCAACAGATCAATGTGTGCTTTCCCTGACTAGTTCCTTAACTGGAATGAAAAGGTGATTTGGATTATTTCTTGAATGTACCAAAGTGACTAGTAAACTGAGTCAGTCGCCACATCTCAGAACGGAAGCTGTGGTTGACTCCATCCCCGTCCTCGGGGTAAGCACAATGAGATGAACAAGCAGAACTCCTTCCTTAAATTAAATTAACACATCATGAATTGACGTTTTTCATGTGGATATCCAGGCATGAGAAGAAAGGAGGTACTGAACTGTTCCTCAGAATGAATGGCCCTGAAATCTATTTTTGTAGATGAGCCCTTAGAGATGCCTTCTGGATAAGGGTGCATACTACTAAACCAAATGCAATAGTTCATGGCAAGGAATTTGTGTGAATGAGACAAAACAAAAACCTCTGGGGATTAAGGGAATGCTTTAAAACTAGGATAAGAAAATTGTGTATCTGTCACATATTATAAAAATATAACTTCAGAAACATCCATCTCTGATTTTGTAATTTTAACTTTTAGTCAAAAAGCATTACTCAGTCGTATCTTTCTCTTCCTATTGCAGAGATATAGCTCATATAAAAAGATGAAGGCTGTTAAGGCAGCTGCTCAAAATAAAAGGTCTCTAAAAAGCAATAGCTTCAGCTGTATCGAGTCTTCCCTGTGGAGCCATATTCAGACACATGAGCCAAACTCATATCATGTGTCATCTTCCTTCTTTACAAATGAAAAGCAAAAGCACTGGGGGCAAAAAGACAGTAAAATCAACAATAGCCCTGTCTAGGCAACTTAATTATTTCTACAGTAATTATTGAGTTTCATGTAATAGATTTGCCCCAAATTATCTATTCCTAAAAGTGGTCATCTTTGATAACAAATACTGTTACTTAACTTGTGAATTATCTTCCATTTACAACCTATCGTTATTGAATGCTACACATTTTAGATACTAAATGGACTCCTCCATATAAAGACCAAACATTGAAAATATAACCTACTTGTTTTTCCAATAAGAGGCTATTCTATTGTGAGCTGATCTAGGTAGCCACCAAAGATTCCATAGACGAAGATTCAAATAGGGGCGCCTGGATGGCTCAGTTAGTTAAGTGTCCAGCTTCGGCTCAGGTCATGATCTCATGGTTCACGGATTCAAGCCTCTCATTGGGTTCTGTACTGACAGCTAGCTCAGAGCCTGGAGCCTGCTTCAGATTCTGTATCTCCCTCTCTCTCTGACCCTCCCCCTGTTCACACTGTCTCTCTCTGTCTCTCAAAAATAAATAAAAAAAACCAAAAAAATGTTTTTAAAAAGATTCAAATGATAAGTCAATTTTACTCTCACCTTACAGAATTAAGAACCAAATTAGTTTGGGACACCTGGATGGCTCTGTCCATTAAGCGTCAGACTCTTGGTTTCAGTTCAGGTCATGATCTCACTGATGGTGAGTTCAACGCCCTCATGGGACTCTGCTGGCAGTGTGGAGTCTGGTTGGGGTTCTCTCTCTCCCTCTCTCTGTGCCCTTCCCCAGCTCATTCTGTTTCTGTGGCTCTCAAAATAAATAAATAAGAAAGTTAGAAAAATTATTCTTAAAAAAGAATAAAATTATTTTTCCCAATGTTTGATAAAACAAGTATTTTGCTTCCTGCTATTAGGACTTTAAATAACAAGAAAAATATATCACTCAAGCAATCATAAAGTCAAGAAATGACTTTTGGTAGAAGTCTAACTCTAGAACCACCTTTATTTTGAATAGATAATATGTGCGAAAAATGATTAGCCTCAGACCAAATGATGTAGTATTTCTAGGCATATTCACCAAAGCTTTGAAATTCAGTTCAGAATTCTGTCATTTATTTCATCTGTCAAATTCTTTATGCCTGAATCCATTCTCTAACATCTTATGTACAAATGAAGATAAATGCCTTAAAACTACCAAAAAGTCAAAACCACTCTATCCTTGGACCCAGTGACACATTTCCTGAGAATTTAACCTATAAAAATAACATGAAAAACACCACACCAAAAAAAAAAGAAAAGAAAAGAAAAAAAAGCATATGCACAAATGTAGTCAATGCGCAGCTACTTTAGGGGGGAAACACTTCTACTATTTGCTAAATTATTCTGTGTTCATTATATGGCATATATTGTAGTTATGAAAGTTACAGTAGGTGGGCTGTGCCCTTATATAACTCTATAACAAGCAAAAGACAACATTTGAAGTTGCTGTTCATATTTGTTTACCTCTCAGTGCTACCTGGTTTTCTCCCTCGACTTTCTTGTGAACTGCTTGCACTGTGGTCACCTATCATTTCCTAATTGCCCAGTTCTGTGCCACTGTCAGCCTGTTATTTGGGCTGACATCAACAAGAAGCAAAATGAATTTCACCTTCTCCGTCATCACTTGCCATTCCCTGACTCCTTCCCGACCATGGGCACTCTGCTCACATATCACAGATACTTTGCTCCCCTTCTTGTATTCTCTAGCCTCATAAAATTATGTCCTAACATGTGGAAGTCCTGAGTCCCTCTCTCTCCTGCACCGCACCGCCTCAGCTCAGGCCCTGATCTCTTCCTTAAACCACACGATTGCCTTCCTTCTCCCCTTCCTGCTTCCAGCTCCCCGCCCCGACTAAGTCATCCTCCACCTATAAGTAATGACAGCATTGCTAATCCGTACTTATGAACCACCATGTGCTTTTTTCAGAAATCTGTTTCTCGTCATGTTACTTTCTCTAAAATCACTGACTCCTTCAAAGTGCATATGCTCAAGTAGCTCTTACAGCATGCTAGAACTTTCCTTGTACCCTTTTTTCAACAGCTTCGTTTCTCACGGTTATGTGCAGTAGACTGTGCTCCCATTTACACGAACTACTTCCAATTTCCCTGGATCCTTCACATCCTGGAATCCCTGCCCACGAGGTCTTTTCCCACCTCGTTTGCCCCACTCCCTCACCTGTGCCCCCTTTTACAATCCGGCTCACAGTTCACCTACTTCTACTTTTACTGTCTACCTGGGCATCTCTTGCACCATATTATGACCTCCTCTGGCCAGGCACGGCGTCACATTCATTTTTGTCCCCACAACTATATTACAGCAGCTGGTATTTAGTAGAAACAGTATTTCTTGAAAGAGCGAACAAACAAATAAAGGAAGGAAGGAGCTGCGACTATGTAAAATGTGCATATATGGAGGCAAAGACGGGAAGTAAGCATGGAGACTGAAAACAGTTTGGTTCTAATAACTGGATTAATATAGTTTCTTTCTATTTTGAGTTAGTTTTATGAAAAAATTAAAAAGGAAAGATTTTGGGGGCACCTGGGTGGCTCAGTCAGTTAAGTGTCCGGCTTCGGCCCAGGTCATGATCTCACAGTTTGTGGTTCGAGCCCCATGTTGGACTCTGTGCTGACAGCTCAGAGCTTGGAGCCAGCTTCAGATTCTATGTCTCCCTCTCTCTCTGACCCTCCCCTGCTCTCACTATCTCTCTCTGTCTCTCAAAAATAAATAAAAGCATAAAAAATTTTTTAAAAAAGAAAGATTTTTTAAATCCACAGTAAATGCCTACTATAGAATGTTCTATTGAGTAAATACGGATTAGCAATGCTCTCATTACTTACAGTATGGTAACTTCTGCATATAGCAGTGCAAAATTATTAAGTTTTTAAAAAACTTTTAATTTTTGATTATTCTTGAGAGACAGAGCATGAATGGGGGAGGAGGAGAAAGAGAAAGAGACAGAATCCAAAGTAAGCTCCAGGCTCCAAGCTGCCAGCACAGAGCCCTAAAAATTATTAAGTTTTTAAAAAAAAATTTTTAGACCAAATATATTTCTTGTGTAGGCATAACTCGGAGATATTGTGGGTATGGTTCCAGAACACTCCAAGAAAGCGAACGTTGCAATAAAGCAAGTCCAATAAATTCTTTGGTTGCCTGGTGCTTATAAATGTTAGTTTACACTATTGTAGGCTATTAAATATACAATATTGTTATGTCAAAAAATGTACATACTTTAATTAAAATATACTTTATTGCTGAATATGCTAACCATCATCTGAGCTTTCCTTGAGTTGTAATAATTCTCACAGATCACCATAACAAATATAAGAAAAAAATGTTGAAAATATTGCAAGAGTTACCAGATTTGACATAGAGTCACAGAGGGAGCAAATGCTATTGGAAAAACTGTGCTGACAGATTTGTTCAATACAGGGTTGCCCTTCAGTCTGTAAGCAATGCAATATCTTTGAAGCACAATAAGATATACCTCTATAAGGAATGATTGGCCCAAAGTTACAATATTCAAAATCATTCAAGATATTAGAATCTTGGGAATTTTTTCTTATTTAAAATGGATAGGCAATTTCCAAAGGTTAACGTAAGGTTTCCATCCTAAGTAGCAACCTCGGCAAGTTCATACACACAATTCTGTCTATATGCAGAATATGAAATTGCAAATGGGAATGAAACACTCATCAATCAAACATCAAGGACTAACAGAATCCAGGAAACATTTTGCATTTCTAATTATGCCATATCATTTTACATATCCCAAACTCTCTAGCAAATAAAACTTCTTGTGAGAAAGAATAAAATATCATGCTTTCCTAAATTTTATATATATGTAGATGTATAGATGTATGTACATGTATATACATGTATATATCCAGACAAAGCAGAGAATAGCAAGAATGTGCTAACAGATACGTTACATATGTATGATTAGTTATGTATCTCAACTGATACTACTTTCCATAAGAGTATCATTTACTCATTATCATTAGCTAAAGTTATAGTGGGGGAAACAAAACTTCTATTATTATTAAAAACATAAAGTCATGGGGTGCCTGGTGACTCAGTCAGTTAAACGACTGAGTCTTGATTTTGGCTCAGGTCATGACCTAACGGAGGTGAGACCAAGTCTTGGGTGGAGCTCCGCCCTGGACTCTCTCTCTCTCCCTCTCCCTTTCTCCTTCTCTCCCTCTCCTTCTGTCCCTCCCCCTGCTCACTCTCTCAAGAAACAAACAAAAACATAAAATCATATGAAAGCAGGAACCTAAATATTTTAAATATTTTTTACTGCTTATTAGAAAAACTACATGATAGGGAGCACCTGGGTGGCTCAGTCAGTTGGGCGTCCAACTTCAGCTCAGGTCAGGATCTCACAGTTTCTGAGTTTGAGCCCTACATCAGGCTCTGTGCTGACAGCTCAGAGCCTGGAGCCTGCTTTGGATTCTGTGTCTCCCTCTTCTCCTCCTCCACTCACATCCTGTCTCTCTCTCTCTCTCTCTTTCAAAATACATAAACATTAAAAAAAATTAAAGAAAAATGAGAAAAGAAAAACTACATGATAGCAAAAAGTCCCCTCTATGCTGGTTGAATTTCTCCCAAAGTAGCCTGAGAAGCGTGGAACTATAAAATACTATAGAGGTTATCTAGTTATTTGCCAATAACTTTTGCAGACCCTGTTCTGTAGAAAATGTAGTATTTAGGTAGGAAAGCATGGAAGGTAGATACCACATGGTGAGAAACTACAAGGCACTACTCATAAAATCTTAGGCATCAACATTTTGAGGAACTTACAAAAGAAGCCACAGAAATCAGTAAGGTAATTTCACGACTGTTGTAGAATTCTAAATGGTTGCAGGGCGGTGGGGGGGGGGGATTGTTCAAAACTTAAGGAAATTATGCCTAATTACTTTGTTTATGGGAATTATCAAATTACTAAAAAAGTTCCAGCCCAGAGTATTTTAAATATCACATTTCATTTTAAAATATGAGGATCTGATCAGATCTTGGTCCTACTTATGGTCCCTAGTTTGGAGAATATTTGTGGCTGTGTCTTTTATCGCCTAAAATACAACTCAGTTTCAATCTCTTTCCATACTTGGGCTCTCTTTTTCCTCTTTCAGCTTTTGAGGAAGGGCTTTGCTTAGAACCTGGATTCTGCCCCCACTCAGTACCCTGCAGCAAGCTGTTCCCAGCTTCAGGGCATCTGGACTGAGGTTTTTGGTCTTCCCTAGACCATAACTTCAATTTATTTTTTGTTTGTTTGTTTTTTATAACATATTAATTATTTTTTAAATTTACATCCAAGTTAGTTAGCATATAAGGCAACATTGATTTCAGGAGTAGATTCCTTAATGCCCCTTACTATTTAGCCCACCACCCTTCCCACAACTCCTCCAGCAACCCTCTGTTTGTTCTCTATATTTAAGAGTCTCTTATGTTTTGCCCCCTCTTGTTTTTATATTATTTTTGTTTTCCTTCCTTTAGGTTCATCTGTTTTCCATCTTAAATTCCTCATATGAGTGAAGTCGTATAGTATTTGTCTTTCTCTGACTAATTTTGCTTAGCATAATACTCTCTAGTTCCATCCACATTGTTGCAAATGGTAAGATTTCATTCCTTTTGAGTGCTGAGTAATACTCTATTGTGTGTGTATATCACCGCATCTTCTTTATCCATTCATCCACTGATGGACATTTGGGCTCTTTCCGTACTTGGGCTATTGTAGATAGCACTAGTGTAAACATTGGGGTGCGTGTGCCCTTTTGAAACAGCACACCTGTATCCCTTGGATAGATACCTAGTAGTGCAACTGTTGAGTCATAGGGTAGTTCTATTTTTAGTTTTCTGAGGAACCTCCATACTGTTTTCCAGAGTGGCTGCACCAGTTTGCATTCCCACCAGCAGTGCAAAAGAGATCCTCTTTCTCTGCATCCTCACCAACATCTGTTGTTGCCTGAGTTGTTTAATGTTACCATTCTGACTGGTGTGAGGTGGTATCTCATTATAGTTTTGATTTGTATTTCCCTGATGATGGGTGATGTTGAACATTTTTTCATGTATCAGTTGGCCATCTGGATGTCTTTGGAGAAGTTCCTATTCATGTCTTTTGCCCATTTCTTCACTGGATTGTCACTTTAACATGTTTAAGAAGCCTGGGATGTTATTCTCCATTTTAATCCTGCCTCTGGCCTCTTGCTGGCAGGGACGATGGCTGCTCAGTCTGTCCTTATTCATCTTTAACTCGTACAACAGTCTTTTTTTCTTTTTGTCTTATTTATTTTCTGCTTTTCTAGTTCGTGCTGTTCTGAGAGTGCATTGTCGCTAGAGCTTTCAAATGGACCCAGGAAAGAAGTCTGATCCCCACAGCCCCTCTCCAAGAGCTCTCTGGTCATGCCACTCACACCCCCTGAGGCCCAAGGCACACAGTAACAGGATACGTGGTGGTCTTGTGTCCATTAAAATTGTCAATAGCCAAAACCGTACTCTGCTAGTCTTCATAGAAAATAAAACAGAACTGTAAGCCTTGAACTTGTCTGTCTTTCTCTCCAGCATGAGATTAATGTGAACAGTCTCCCTGCCCTGGGAGAACACACAGAGGAGATCTCCTTTGGACAGTTCATGGGGAAGCCCTCCCAGGAAGATCCTGGCGTTGTCCTTATACACAGAGTGCCATGACACCTTAGGTGCCAGGGCATTGTCGGCCTCCCACTCATTCAGCTTGCCACTTTCACCTTGACTAACAGGTAGATCTCATATCTGCGAGCTACAGGGCTACTCAATGGCACCACTTCCAGTAGGCAAAGGACCATGCTGCTTTTGGGGGAGGCGTTCAGAGCAGAGGCCCCATCTCCGACTCATCTTCTTCACTTGCTCTCAGCTGCCCTTGAAGTTACAAGTTTTCAAGGTACCCCATTAACAATGTAGAAATGTGCTACAGCTCACTGGTTTGAAAGCTTTAATCTAGTCTAGTTTCAAAATGGGATGAGTAGGTTGAAACAAAGCTTCTGTTCTGAAATGATATCTGATCATGAGTGTTGTAACTACTGTTTCATTGTTTTTTCCTTATATTAAATCCTTTTGATAGCCCACAATGTGCTAGTTTCACTTTGGCCAAATTATAAAGAGTAAAATATTTGGTACGTTACAAGGCAGGAATTTACACTGGGTGTTCCTTAATATGTACTGATTGTATTAGGGGTTTCCAGAGAAACAGGACCAAAAGGATGCAGATGGATACACAGATAGATAGACAGACATATATCTTATCTATGTGTAAAAAGATTTATTATAAAGAATTGGCTCTTATGAATAAAGAAGTTGAGTAGTCCTAACATCTCCAGTTGCCAAGCTGGAGATCCAGGACAGCTGATGGTAGAGTTGATGGTTCACTTACAGTCTGAAACCTGGCAGGCTCAGGACCTAAGAGGGGCCAATGTTTCAGCTGAGTTTGAAGGCTAAAGGAAGACTGATGTTACAGCACAAAACAGGCAGGCAGAAGGGAGGGACAGGCTTTTTGTACAATTCAGGCTTTCAACTGTTTGCATGAGGTCCATCCACATTAAGGAGGGCAATCTACTTTACTCAGTCTACCAACTCAAATATTACTCTCATTCAGAAATACCCAGAATAATGTTTGAACAAATATCTGAGAAGCCAGTGGCCCAGTCAAATTAACACACAAAATTAACCATTATAATTCGTCATGTTCCCAGACTGAACAGCCAATAGGCCAATGGTAATTCTACTCCATCTTTTCTTACTTATTATTGGAAAGGGTGACCCTTTGCTGTCAAAGCTAGCAGTTCTCAAGGTTAGTGCAGTGCATATGTACACACAGCCTAAAATGGCACTGAGTAACCAAGACCTACTAACATTTTTAACGGCTCAGTATAGAGCTCTAGTGGGATTCTTCAGAACCTTACTCTAACTTGATTTCTCAGAATAAGCCACCCAATTTCTGTGAAACTACTCCCACTTCTGTAACCCACAATTGTATAAGAGCTGTGAATGTTTTCCCCAAAGGTGTGCTTCTCTGGGTATTTCAAGTCATATGATGGTAGTCCCACTTGAAATAGTAACTTAGGTGTTATGCTTATATTCAACTAAGTCATATGTCCAACCAATTTGATTTGAAACTCAGAAAATAATTGCACACTTATCATCCTGTGTTTGCGATTTCATTTACATCAGATGAAAAGACGCAAATGTGGCACATAATAGGTGAAGCCGAATAAGTTTTAGAAGCCCCTTCATGCCTCTAGCACAGAAAATACACCTCTACAGTTGTTCAATTTGACCCATAATTAAATGTCATCTTAAATTCAAGATATATGTATTTCCTAGTGAATAAGTGGACTTCTTGATTTATTTTACTTGTGAAAGACGGACGAATTGCATATGCTTCAGTGAACTGTTATCATGGATATAGCTAATAAAATATAACCCTGTGTATTGGAGAAGGGATTTGAAAATACGCAGCTGTGTCCAAGAGCTTAAATAATTTTGCCCAGGTCCTTTCCATCAAAAGCATCCAGATTATTCTACATCCTTGAGACAATATGGGAATTAGGAGCTAGAAGTAAAAAAAAATTTTTGGTTTATAAATCTGGAAGGCATTTACACAGGGGAACATATAAAGAAAATATTTTTTCCAGCATTAATATTGGTTGTATTATCATTAACAACACAAGATGCAAATGTCTCACCGAAAAAGTGATAGGAATATGTACATAATCCATGTGGTTTCCCTCTCTCTCTAAAGAGTCCATTTCATCAGAAAAACCATATTAGGCAGAGTAGGCACACCTTACCAGGTATAAATTACATGTCAAGGAAAATGTTTTAATATATAATAATCTTTATGTCAATATGATCATAAAACATACTTTTTAAATAATTCTTTTAGGGATGGTAGGGCCCATGAAGACAAAAGTGCCTAGACCCCATATGAGTCATAATGTGGCCCTGCTCCCAAAAGCCATAGTTACCTTACATGGCCCTGCCATCCTGGCTGTTGCTGATTGAAGTAAGAATAGACACTTTACTCATGTCAGCCCTGTTGGATTCTGTCTCCTATGAATTAGGAATTAAGATTTAAACTTATTAGTAAGTATTTGTTAATTTGTGGGGAACCGTGCTGTCATGTGTGTGGAAAAGTGAAAAAAAGAGAAGAATTAAAGATGATGTAGTCTGTGAAGCAGAGAGAATGAGACTTAGCAATAACTGCCTGACCTCCTGGGGCCCTCCAGTCTCTGTAAGCGGAAGAATGGTTGTCCAGACTTCGCTGGATTCCATGAGATGTCCCAGTATTCTTTCTGAAAGTCTGTCTTCTGACTAAGCTGTTCAAAATGGTTTTCTGCTAATTTTAATCTAAAAGTCCTGTACAGTTCGCTAGGTTGTTATAACAAAGTACCACAAGATGGGTGGTCTAAACAATAAACATCTATTGTCTCACGGTTCTGGGGACTAGAAATCTGAAACAGCATTATCAGCAAGGGTAGTTTCTTCTGAGGGCTTTGTGGAAAAGCTGGATTCCACCCCTCTTTTTTTTATATTGTAAATGGCTGTCTTCTTTCTAGATCTCTCTCTCTTTCTCTCTCTCTCTCTTAAGTTTATTTATTTTGAGAAAGAGGGAGTACAGAAAGAGAGGGAGAGAGAGAGAATCCCAAGCAGACTCCACACCGTCAGCCCAGAGCCGCAATGAGGGACTCAATGTCACCAAGTCTGAGATCTTAACCTGAGCCGAAATTAAGTCAGATCCTTAACCACCCGGGTGCTCTCTCTAGATCTCTTTATATCGTCTTCCCTCAGTGTGTGGCTGTGTCCAAATTTCCTCGTCTTTAAAGTACAATAGTCAAACTGGATTACAGCCCACCCTAATTAGCTCACCTTAATTTAATTACCTTGGTAAAGACACTGTCTCCAAATAAGGTCACATTCAAGGTTAGGCCTTCAACATATGAATTTGTGGGAGACACATTTCAACCTATAACAAGTACTAAAACAAGAAGATAATTATAGATTGCCCATGTATTAGTGACATTGATTTTTCAAATATGTTTCTTCCTATTTTCTTGAATTTTATTTTCTTAAAGGCACTTCATATGTTTCTTTTTCTTCTTAATTTAGCTCCTGTAAACAGACTTTCATCCATTAATTCCTTAAGGTCTTAAACGTCCAATGCATGATGCAATATCCCATACTAGTAGGGACTCTATAGACTGTAGTCAGACTACCTGAACTCAAAGCCTGTCTCTGCCACTGTAGTGTAGTCACAGGCAAGCTCCTCAACCTCTTTGTGTCTCACTTTCCACAACTCTTAGGGGTGTTTGCAGATTAAATTGATATAAAGTGCTCGGCACAGAGCGAGTGCCATCTAAGGGCTTGCTAGTATTATTGTAGAGACTGAGCCCTCATTTACACACTGGACTTCCTTTATGAGGTTTGTCCTTTAAGACAGTCATAACAGAAGCCTCAGCTGCTGACTGGCTTCTTTGGATAGATTTTAGGAGCACAGACTTCCCTTGATGCCAGATTGCCTTGGTTCATATCTGTTACTTACTTCTTGGGACAACAGAATATGTTATTTCCTTTTCCCCACCTTTGAAATGGAGATAATAATGGTACCTACCATAAGGAATTTGCTGTCATAATTGAATGAGCTAATTTATATAAAGCATTCAGTACATACCAAATGTACACTTACCGTCAGTTGTGATCATCATTATGAATTAACCAGATGGCAATCACTGACACCGACCATAGCAAGCAATGACCTAGCACTGATCTTGATGAAAGTTATGGCCAGACTACTGCTGGACTCTAAAGAGCCTTGTGAATGTTCAACTACTTTTTACTTTCTTGGAATCCATAATCAGGGTAAAAGCCCTAGTTTGAGTAGGTTTGGCCTGTGTTTAAACACCATTTAGTTTTTGGTCTTGCTTTGATTCAAGATTATTTTTAAAAACATTATAAAAGCAGTGCTTGAGAAACATGAATCTAAGATTTGTCATTTTAATTGTAAGTTAAAAGACAGATATAACCTTCATCTAAAATATCTATAACCACATGCCATGTATTAACTATGTCTGGACCACTGTCCCCAAAGAACAGGGGGTAAATGATACACAAAACATTTACTGATATTTATACAATATATTAAAGTACTTGAAATTTGTTGGCCTCACCTTATTAGTTATAAGAAAACTAATTTCCCTAAGGTAGAAAAATCAATATAATTTATAGATAATTGATAAGAATTTCATGACCACTTTCTTCAAAGTCTCTATCTATATGACATACAGAAAACCACAATTAGATGGAAAATATTCAAGCAAGCTCCTGTTTTATTTGCATTTCAGAGCAGACAAATTGACAATCCAGTATGACACTGGTGATATTAGAGTGCAGGCAAGAAATTTAGTCACACCTCTGATAAAAGAGATCATTTTGGAATTCTATATGTATATAATTGGTGAAGTCCAATACTTAGAAGTAACAACATTTCTCATAATGGTGCTAATTACTGCACTGCATCCATAACCTTTTGAGCATTCAGCTTAATTCAAGCAAAAATAACAGATGGTGTTTCAGGCAAATAAGCCTTTATATTGCTTTTTTTTTCTTTTCATATGCAACTGTTAGAGAAAGCCATGTTGGCAGTTTATTGAGGCCTAATTATATATTTTTTTCTATTCTGTATATTTCATTTAAATAAAAATATAGCTAAATTAATTTTAGCTTCCAATATGATATTGATTAAATATCATATTGGAAAACATATTCTATTTATCTTGCCAAAAGTTCCCCTCATTTGATAAGATAGAAGAATGTGCTTTTCAAATATGTATCATAATTTACTATTTCATACTCTATGTTTGTTTATGGAAGTTGGCCACTTTGAGAAAATTCAAACTAGAGCATATGGAAATACTGCCCAAAGCTTGAAACAAGTGATATCTTCCTAAATCGATTTGTACCATTTTCTGTAAACAAACACACAATGACTGGGTAAATCTACAACAATAACTGAGAGATTTATTGGCAGATATACACAATGAGTTTTGTGTCACAATGTGACATTGTGATTTTTTAACAATTATTAAAATATATTCTTCCTGAGTATAGGAACTTTAGACGGAGTTTTGAAAAATCTGCTGATTCAATTTTGTGGGTTTTAGTCCCTTCTAGCAGATGAAAGAGTAGACGACTTTTCAGCAAAAGTCCATTTACATGGCTGTTGTCACCTGGAGCACGACTAAGCAGTCCCACTCCTGATCTAAACTTCAGCTCGACAGCAACCGACATGATGCAGTCTTACGCATCTATCTTTACATCTACTCTGTGGCTCCCACTTATGTCTTCTCTGCTTCTATGAATATTTACTTACTCTAGCCAGAAGAATTGGAAATCAATTTATTAGTGACTGAATTAAACAGCCAATCCTTAATTTTTGGAAAAATACTAAAGTCAAATTTTACAGTATAATACGTGACCCCCTATAGAGCAGACTAGTGTAGGATGCCCTACACTATATGATTATTATTTGAATTAGCTACTACTACTTATCTTCTAGAGAGATTGCCCATCCTCCCAATAAAGTAGTTGGATTCATTTTTTTAATGTTTGTTTATTTTTGAGAGAGAGAGAGAGAAGGAGGAAGAGAGAGAAATAGAGAGGGAGAGAGTACACAAGCACGGGAGGGGCATAGAGGGAGGGTGAGAGAGAATCCCCAGCAGGCTCTACACTGTCACTGCAAAACTCAACTTGGGGCTTGATCCCATGATCTGTGAAATCATGACCTGAGCCAAAATCAAGAGTTGTACACTCAATCAACTGAGCCACCCAGGCACCTCATTGTTTTAATCCTCTATTGGTACAAGCTGAGTGTGCTACTTGCCCTAATTTTGCTATTATATATCCAGTATTAGAGATGTCCTAATTTAATTTACTGCAGTATGATCAATTAAAAAGTTGATCAATGATAGTGGTTCTTTAAAACCCCATCTCCAAACCTGGTGAAATCTCTCTGGATTGATTCACATTTGGTCTTGCTTGAAAATGATGTGTCTGCATTCTCCTCTGCCTTGCTATTCTATGAGTCTCTGCTGAAATAATTCATGATCATATACCCTATGGTTGGACCATCAGGATTGCATTATAAGTGAGTTGATATTTTTCTGAGTCATTTGGAAGAAGTCTAAAGCAGTCTTGAATTAAGTGATTTTTATTCTATTAATGTCACATTACACAGAAGTTTCAATGTATAGCATAAGGACTAATATAAATATATCAAGATCTCACTTTAGCTGTGACTACCCCTCCTTGATATTATTCCTAGAATCTCACAAAATGAGCTCAGAAATTAGTTCATTCCTCTTATTAGAATAAATGGGGCCAGAATTTGGCTTGTGTGATTAGACTGAAGATGAAATTTTCACTAAACCATGAACTCTACTTGGCAGTGGAAATGACATTTTTTTCAAAATGAATCACATCATGAAAGCCATTGGTCCACTCACTCTACATCAGCATAAATCCTTGCTGAGTCTAGAGATTTATGTTTTCAGTTTGGCCTTCCTTTTCATTACTGGAGAGCTTTAATTTCTTTTCATTACTTGGGATTCTCTCATTTTCTTTCCCTACTTTCAATGCTCTGCATATATTACACACCTGTATTTGTCTTTGATAATGGAAATAAAGACTCATCACTTTCAATGCTCACTCGACATATCTTCATTATCTTGGGAATATCTTCACCAAAATATATTAAAATGTCACTAGAGAAAAATGAATGCATATAGAATGCATGAATATTGCTGGGCTAGATCTGTATCTCTTTCTCATTAGTCAGCATGCAGGCTCCTGGCTGAACGCCTACATTTCAAGCCCAGCAAAAAACAAACAACAAATAGATTTGAGAACATCAGGCACAAATAGAAAGAGTCTTTTCTCTGTGTTAATATTCTATCAGTTATTTATCAATCGGTGTCTTTTCCTTAGTCTATTTTTCTGCATCAGAGTCAAGCAGAAAAGTCCATTTGTCCCCTTATTCCACAAATATTTAATGTGCACCTTCTATGTGCCAGGAGCCACTGTAAGCATTGGAAACAAAGAATGAACAAAACCAGTAAAGTCTCTGCTCTCATAAAGTTTACATTTTAGTGGAAGGTGAGAAGCAATAAAAAAAAATGCACAGTATGTCAAATTGGTGACAAGAGCTAAGGAGAAAAAAAAAAAGAAGACAGGGTGAGAGCTAGAATGTGACCTGGAGACAGCAGGGGTGCTATTTTATCTAGGTGATATTTGTGTGAGGACTTAAAGGAAAATAAAGAATTAAGTCACAGGAGTCTCTGGGGAAGAGCACCCTATAGCAGAAGGAAGAATGTGTGATAAAACCCTTCATAATATGAACTGATCAAGACCGAGTTGGAGGAGATATCTAACCCAAGTCATGCACAGGTCAGAATGAGAAATCCTTTAGATTATTATATGCTATTTCATATTCTTAGAAATTTTACAAAAGTCCTCTGAAGATATTGTGCACTTAACCCTCTAAATTCTTACGAGTTTGTTTTGCAAAATTGATGACAATAAACTAGACTTCAGCTCTTTGTTTCTTTTACATTTCTTAATCAATGGCGTGTAAGTTCCTGAGGTTTTATTATACTGAGTAGTTGTTTGGTTACTTGCTAAGAAAAACTTCTGCAAGTTTCCAGACTGTGGGAGTTCCCGGAGCAGAAGCATGACCAGTTTTCCTCCTTCTCATTTAAGAGCTTAGATCGGAAGTAACACTTGTATATTTTTAGTATTGACACCTTCTTTTCATAATCATATGAATGTTTTCTATAACAAAACACTGTGATCTTCGAAAGTGATTACAAATCCCTATCCTCACAGGCAGTCTCCAAAGGCAATCTGATAAATGCCTTTAGATGTTTGAACATAAACAGTGAAAGCAAGAAGAGTGTATGTCAAAAGAGGTTGAGCACCAAATGAATGGAGCGCATGCTATTTTATTCTTTGTGAGGAATGAAATGCCTCTGTTTTATTCTTTTTTTTAGTATCTGTACACATTAAATGATTCAATTAATGTTTGGTATTTAGACAGCACACATATACCCTTTTCTTCTTTGACCATAAGACCAGCTGGAAAATGAAGGAAAAACCAAAGATTTTATAGGTTCACAGACACCTCAAGTTGAACCAATAGTGCAAATGAGAGATAGCACTTTCATGGCTGGATTTAAGCTGCCTTTTGGCCTGATAAAGTCTCAACTTTAACATCCATTTTTCTCTAAAAATAAATAACTTATGTGAAGAAATAGCAGATGAATTTACATCCTATAGAAATCATTTAGAATATTGATTCCTTAAGGTTTATCTCAAGACTAAGAAATATTGGGGCGCCTGGGTAGCTCAATCAGTTAAGCTCCGACTTCAGCTCAGGTCATGATCTCGCAGTTCGTGGGTTCAAGCCCCGCGTTGGGCTCTGTGCTGACAGCTAGCTCAGAGCCTGGAGCCTGCTTCAGATTCTGTGTCTCCCTCTCTCTGACCCTCCCTGCTCGCACTGTCTCTTTCTGTCTCTCAAAAATAAATAAAAGACATTAAAAAATTTTTTTTTAAAGACTAAGAAATATTGAGCAAGAACAATAAAAAAGATTTCCACCCAAAAGAATGTGAGCTGTTTGAAATTTTATTTTTGTATTTTGCCTTTATTCTCAGTAACTCCTGTAAAGAGCTTAGTAGTCACTCTTTGTTATTTATCTTCTCAATATTTACACATATAAAATAGTGAAGGGAAAAATAATGATTTTTAGTAACTGAACAAAGAGAGTTTAGATAAAATTTTAAGGAGCTGAGTGGATTATTGAAGTAATTAAGCAGATAATTCCTGCAAAAAGTCACAGATATGGTTGAGGTAAACATTGTTTTGTTAGACTTTAGGCCCATATATTGCAGAGACAATCACCTTGATTCCTGCTTCACTCTTCACGGAAAGACACAGGCCAACTTGTTTCTGTAACATATTATCTATATGCTGCTTTCAGTACCATTGTCTCTTTAATCAACATTTATGCTTAGTTGACTTTTCTTAATTAAAAAAGGGAGATTAACTTAGTCATTAATTTATGATCTAAAAGCATAAGCGTCCACCTTGCCAAACAAATGACCAGCCCTTGCAAACGACTGTGTGATTCCACTTGACTGAGTTTTAGTGACAACATAGCATAATGACCTTAAAATGAATAACACGGTACTAATGCAGTGTAAACACATATCAAATAATATTAAAGGAAAAAATGAGAATATACTATTATTTCTCTGCTATAATTAAAACTGTTGAAAGTAAGACAAGCTACTGAATGGAAATAAAGACAAAACATAACGTATTATTTTGTTGCCATGATAAGTTGGGTTCAACTTTATCTAGACTCAACTGAAATGCACTGAATACCTACTGTTTACCAAATTCTTTCATCCTTCTTCATCTCATTATCTTTTATAAATCCTGTAAGAATGGTATTATTATCTTCACTTTACATAAAAGGAAAAAGAATGAACTTCAGATTGAATAACTTTATGAGAAATTGGAAAGTAAGTCAGGGTTTCTGGTGTCTTCCACGTATTTCCTATGGCACATAATCATTTAAAAACAAATATATAAGGATGGCTGTGTGGCTCAGTCGGTTAGGTGTCGAACTCTTGCTTCCGGTTCAAATCATGATCTCCTGGTCCTAATTGGGCTCTGCACCAACAGCACAGAGCCTGCTTGGAATTCTCTCCCTCTTTCTCTTTCCCTCCCCGATTTGCAGGTGAGCAGGCGCACACACACACACACACACACACACACACACACACACACACGTCCACTCTATTGCTCTCAAAGTAAACTTAAAAAAATAAAAATAAATACATATAACTAAAAAATGTAGTTCAACTGTCCAGTGGTTTAAAATATACACAGTATATGCTACATTTAATACATCAGGCCTCATTCTCATTTGGTCTTAGGTACAGAACAGGACAATCGTGGAAGTTAAGGTGGAGAGTAGCTGTAATGAGATTGTGGAGAAATCTAGAACACAGCATTGTGAGGATTCTTGTTCTGAATTCCTCTTAGCTGTGTAAAGGCAGAGCCTCCCCCCCCCCCAATTTAACTATCATTAAATCCATTCTCCAGGAGTTTTATGGCCATGAAGATGATGAGAAAAAGACCATTTGCACTGACAGGAACAAACATTACCACCATCTTTCTTATCTCCTTTGTTTGTTCCTCTAAAAACCCATTTGTTTCCCCTAAAGAAACCCATCTGTTTATTCCAAAACCCTTTTCTCTTCCCTCTGCTTCACCTTTTAATTTAGATATATAAGCCACTAACTTTAACCATTTAGTGAGCCATTTTGTGTGTGTGTGCTCCCTAGTCATTACAAATAAACTTTTTTTTTCTCTTGTTAATCTGTCTTTTATCAGGTTAATTTGCAAGCACACTGTCCCTTAAAGGAAAAGCTTTTACTCTGAGACAGTTTGATGATGAGGATAGATTGACTAGGATTTATCAATCACTCTGAAGCCTGCAGCTGAGACTTTGGGATCTCTGACTAAGGTGAAACGTAAATTTCCTTAACAGTCGGACTCCTGGAACTCTGCTAAGGGTCCAGTTGGGGTAGGACAATAAGAGTCTCTCTTTGGTTTTTCTTTCCAGGATGTAGATTAACAGAAGACCCTTGAAGGAACTAGTACTTGGGTGTGACTCCTGGCTTGAGTACTCTTGTTATAGATACTTTTCCTCCCAGATATAGTTACTGTGGCCTCTTTGTCTTATTTTGTGTCCTGAGAACATGGCTTTGATTCTTTGAGAACATCCTTTCATGAGAGCAGTCTCTCTGTGATTTTCTGTATGCTGGGTCTGTGTTCACAGAGATTGGGAGGCCCTAAGAATTTGTAGTTGGCGAGACAGAAATGTAGGTAGTTGGACATCTCTTTTGCAGTTGGTATCCTATAGACCACTGCCAACTCTCAAGTTCATCTAAGTCTCTTTCTTGTTCTTTGGTTATCTTTGGGAGTATTTTGGATCATGGGGATTGTACCTTCTGCATCCTTTTGGGGATGTCTTGTGTCCATGGTTAAGCTGTACGTCTTATTGGTTTGAGTTACATTTTGAAATAGTTATACCTTTGGAGACCCTAGTCATCAATGGCCAGATGACATTATCCTTTGATTTGGAGAAACTTATATTTAAAAAGATATTTTAAAGGCAGAGAACTCTGATCCTACACCAATGTGCTATTGGTACCTTTGAGAAGATCAAATTGAAAGAAGGACAAAAGTATCACGGCTGGCCTGAAATACTCCCTTGACAAAATTAAAGAGCAGAACTGAGATTCAGAGCAAAAATTTAAAATAAATCCACCATAAACCCTCCCACCCACAATTTTAGTGTAGTTACACAACAAACCAGACAAAAATCTAGGTCTTTATAGGAGCTATTTTATAAGTTTTCCCTCCAAATGTTAATTGGGCTAAAGTGGAGCTGTGTACTCAGAGGAGAAAATATATTCTAAACCCTTTCTTGAACGACTTATAATACACATATTCCTAAGGCAGAGAACTCTAAATCCAGGACTGCAAAACATAGGAGCCTTTTAATTTCTGACTTAGTTGGAAATCATCTTCCTGATGAAAAAAAATATATCGTAATAATCAAAATAATGTTGGATGGGAAGGTCAGCCCTAGTGTTGTTGTTGAGCCTGCCAACCATTTCTTCGAAAGTGGCTTGCAAGAAAGCAATAAAAATGAGGAATTAAAATCAATAATCTTTATCATATAAATCAAGTCTTTGCAGAATCAGAAATATAACTCTAAGAGTAACAAAGCCCACTCATTTTTCCTATCAGCCACAAAGCCTTACCCAGTCATTTCAAGATACTTGTAGATAGTGTAAAAAGCCAGGACCTTAAGACTGTCCTATACTTAACAGAAAGGAAAATTTAAATAGCAATTGCCCCAAGTCTCAGCCTTTCCATTAAGGCTCCTCTGAATCTTCTTCTCAATTAGGTGAATCTTGACCTATAAAAACTGTAGACTCCCAACACAAAGAATTTCTTCACTCAATCCCTCCCTGCCCACTTAAAAAAAAAGAAATACAACTTTTATTCTAGCTTGATTTACTAGTCAAGGAAGCTTATGTTTACTTAACATCTATTAGATGTTTAAGATTACAAAATTTACAGATTTGATTTTAGTCAAACTGAGTCAGTATTCTGACAGACTTTATTTCAACAATAATTGTGTTTTATAGTTTATCTGCTTAGAAGTAGTTCCCAAAATCTTTTTGGTAAAATGAAGCCTTAAATTTATACTAAGTTAAATTATTGATATTTATTGAACATAATTTATAATTAAGGTAAAATATTTAGACATTAATTACTAAGCATTAGTTTAAATTTAAATTTCTTTTAACTTCTTATTTTTACAGAGAGAAAAGAGAGATTTGGGTCTGTTAATAAACATGTCCTTTTTTGCATATTAAAGTTTTTACTGTAAAGAAGCATTTTGACTCTAGATGGGGCACCTGGGTGGCTCAGTCAGTTAAGCATCTGACCGGTGATTTCGGCTCAGGTCATGAACTCCAGGTTCCTGAGTGTGTGCTGACTGTGCTGACAGAGCAAAGCCTGCTTGGGATGTTCTCTCTTTCTCTCTCTGCCCCTCCCCCACTCATGCATGTGTTCTCTCTCAAAACAAATAAACTTAAGAAAAAAAAGAAGCTTATGCCTCTAGAAATTATGAAATAATGTATTCATAAACTTTCCAATCTAATACAGAAAGCTGATTTATAAGAGTTCATATTGTCTACTTTTTCTCTACAAATTAAGGTTACTAAGGAGTAAGAATTTTAATCAATACATGTAAATGAACCTACTAGCAATAATAAAATTGAAGAGACAAAAAACTGTATGCAAACTATTCAAAGAATGTGGAATGTTGTCATTAAGGAAAAAAGGAAGGTAATCTTGTTCTAAAGTAATTGTTTAGAGGTTTTTAAAAGGTTGTTCCAGAATGAGAAAAAGGGAAATGAAAGAAAAAAATCTGAATGGATATAGAAAGTTATAATGTGTTGGCAGAAAAGATAAAGCAGAGATAAGAGAGCAAGAAAGACTAGTTCATGTGATCAAACTGGCTATGATTGAATGGATTTATTATAAGATTTTAAAGTGAGCTTTCATATCAATAGTGTCCTAATGCAAAACTAGAGTTTGTCTTTTTTTTATTTTAAAAGGACAAAGATTCTTGGATTATTGGTCAGTTCTTAATAAGAGATCACAAAAGGTATTTATTTCTTTACCTTTTGAGTAATCTACCTAGGAAACAAAGATTCTGTGTTTTATTGAATTATTTCCATTTTATGTTGTTTTTATCATGTCCTCAATGACTTAATAGAACCAAATCTTTTTGACCTCTCTTAATGTTAAAAGAGCAAAGTACTTTTTAAAATTATGTTAGTGCCTGTATTTACTTTAAAAATCTTTTATTATCACTATGGTTAAGTAGGTAGGTATTATTTCATAGTAATCGATGATCCAGTTTAATCAAGCCCATTCAAACCTTTTGACATTTTGACAACTTCCCCAAATCAGATTTTAAAGGAAGTCTTCTTGACCTTGAAATGAATTTGAGATAGACCAAAGGAACCCTAAAAAATCTCAAAGGAGGGGCGCCTCGGTGGCTCAGTGGGTTGAGCATTCAACTTTGGCTCAGGTCATGATCTCAGAGTCCGTGGGTTGGAGCCCCACATTGGGCTCTATGCTGACATCTCTGAGCCTGGAGCTGGCTTTGGATTCTTTGTCTCCCTCTCTTTCTGCCTGTCCCCTGCTCAGGCTCTGTCTCTCTCTCTCAAAAATAAATAAACTTAAAAAAAATTTTTTTTAATCTCAAAAGATTTGTTCTCTCACCCTGCCAAAAGAAAGATGCCAAACTATGTGTATTTGATGTGCTAACTTGTATGGGAAGCATTGTCGAATAAGTAGAGATTCTTAACTTTCTTAGGTTATATTTGTATGTGTACATATTATTAATATAGATATTTCAGCAATTATATAATGTTCCTCAAAATTGATATGTCTGAGTATAATTTTATCAGGCATGATTCCAGCTATGAACGTAAAATGTTTTATTTATGTCACAGACAACCAAGTTTCCCTTTCAGCTGCATTATAATGAACCCTCATTAGATCTTTAACCACAGCCATCTTGTCTTTTGTCATTTACAGATAGTTATTGTTTTACTCTGATGCTTTTCTGAAAGCTCTTACAATCAGCTACTAGTCAAAGCTTCAACTTCAATAAAATATACTGTCTCAGAGACACGGAAAAGACTATGACAGGTACCCTGAGCACAAGCTTCTGGTGGTGTTGCCTAAATAACTTTAAGATCATGCACTGGATAGTGTAAGGTTTGCCACAACTAATAGGGAAGCTGATGAGTTTATAAAACCACTAAGCCAAGATCAAGCAGAATAAGAATTAATTATGTGGGACTGAATAGCTCGTGAAGACTTATTATAATTTCTTTTATGACTTTTTCTTGGAATACTGATGATCCATTAATGTTCTGTCTACTTGATATAAGGAACCCTTTCTTTTTTTCTCTAAAGCCACCTATACACAACCATTTAATAGATTATACCTTTGTAAATAAAAATGAAGCATTTATCTTTTTTCAATGCTTGATCACTCTGGAATTCAAGAACTCTGGCAATATAGTTATTTGCATAAGCTTAATAAGCTGGATGACTTAATACAAAAGATCGATCACAGTAACAGTGTGGGTCACTCAGAACTTCCTTGGAACACCGGTATCTTCCTCACTTTGCTCTAGGAAATGGCTGTGACTGTGACACTGTCATGACCATTCTCACTCCACCATCTAAAGATGCTTTAAATGGACTGAAAAAAAACAAAAACAAAAATGGAAAACCAACAACCTGGATTTAGAGTCTATTCCAAACTTTAATCTTTGTTTTTCTTCTGTTTCCACAGAAATACCGGTCATTATATGCCTAATTGTTTGCCCCTTATAAAGGCCTAACGTTGGTGGGTGCCCCGTCACCATCTGCACCACTGCCTCCAGAAATGAGACACAACTGTTTAATACACTGGGCCAGCCGCGGGGCTAGGAGACCAGTTCAGTGGGATATGGGGCCACCAAACAATACAGCTTCTTATGTGTGAAACTTACAGGAAAGTTTCAGACAGTGGAAATTAAGGAATCCAGAATATAGTAATGTGAAGAAACTTTTTCTAAATTCCCCTTATCTGCCTAAAGGCAGAGCCTCCCAAAATAATTAAACTATCACAAATCCCTTCTCTAGGGGAGTTTTATGGTCATGAAGGAGATGGAAAAAGACCACCCACACCTACATAAACAAACATTATCAAAACAAACATATCTCCTCCATTCATTTCTCTAAGAATCCATTTATGTTTCCTAGAGAAACTCATGTGTTCTTCCCATAGAAGTATTTTCTCCTCCTCCTTTCCCCCTTTTAGGTTATGTGTATGAGGCCCTAACTGTAGCCACTTACTAAGTGAGGAGAGTAAGAACTCCACCATCCCCCAGTGACTACCACCACAGTAGCTAAGCCTTTAGTTCAGGGCCAGCAGATTCAAAGATAATAAATAAATAAGGATGCCTGATGAAAGGGGACAGGGGGACAAAGGAACTGAGGAGAAATGTAGAAAATGAAAAAGATCAATAGAAAACAGAGCACTCTGGTTGATATTAAAACAGTACTATAAATTGACCATTATATAAATAAATATTGGAGGATAAGAAAAAAAGATAAATTGTTTATCTTAGATAGACCATTGGAATGTGAAGAATTTAAGTTAGCCCAAACACTGTTTAGGAAATAGAATTCTCATCTATTCAATATATCATTTAATTAATTTGTATTTAATTCCTTCCAAGAGTAGAATGAGAAAATTCATAAGCATTCCTTATTGTTCTTACACGATCAGAATAAAATTCCTCATACAAATTAAAACTTTCTGATTTCATGTTCAAACTAAATCTCATACAAAGATGAATGACTATTACCTCTTGGGAAGAATTATCAACCTGAAATAAGAAACCTTGGTCCTTATCTTTACAGTACAAACATGATGCATTGTAGATGTCTGTTTTCTGATGCACTTTGCCAGTATGAAGGGCTTTCTAGAACCAGCCTAAAGAGGTTGACACATTGGGTTTTCACAGTTGATAAGTCTAAGTCCCTAAAACAAAGGCAGTTATTGTGACCTGAAGGCCACAAAACAAGAGCATTCCACCGAGTCCCCCACCAGTACCATATCCCATGCACACATAGAAACCTGGGGGTGATACACAACTATCAGTGTTGTGCATTTTGTACACATCTTTCATAAACAAGTTCTGTAATTTACAGTCCCATAAAGTTGAGACTAGCTGAGTCCACTAAATAGCTAATTTAAGCATACTCATACTATCGTTAATGCACCGTGAATTCTTCTATTAACTTCCAGTGGCTTATGTATTACTCATTCAAAGATATGGTAAGCTAAATATCTCCAATGATGTCCATATCTAAATTCCCAGAACTCTTTCGTAGGTTACCTTACATACAAAAAGGGCTTTGTAGATTAAGGATTTTGAGATGCAAAAATTTCACAGGATATCTGGATAGGCTACTGTAATCACAACATTCTTATAATATGAAGGCAGAGGGTCAGAGTCAAAGAAGGAAATGTAAAGATGGAAGTAGAGAATTGAGGAAGAGAAAAAGAGAAAAAAAGAGACAGATACAAGAGATTTAAAGATGCTGTGCTCATAGATTTGAAGATGAAGAAAAGGACTACAAGGTTAGGAATGTAAGTGCCCTTTAGATTCTGGAAAATACAAGAATACAGATTCTCCCTTAAATCAGCCAGAAAGAGTGCAACCTTAGCAAAACATTGATTTTAGAACTTCTAACCTCTAGAAGTATAAGATAAAAAATTGCATTGCTTATAAGCTACTCCATTTGAGTATTCTGTTACAGCAATAATAGAAAACTAAGACAAAGGGCCTTAACATTAAAAAATATATATATCACTTTCAACGTTCTACATGTCCATCACTGCACTGTGCAGGCTCAGGTTGACAGAGACTCCATCATTTGAAAATCCACGGGTTTCCACAGCCAGAGGAAGAGAATACATGAAGATTTCAGACCCTCTATTCTATACTTTGGTTTAGAAAAATGACACATATCACTTTGGATTTTGATGTTTTGGCCATGTGGATCACATCATACCATATAGCTGAAAAGATACTATAAATTATAACTTTCATGAAATTGATATTGGGAAGGATTAGTAATGTCTGCCTCAACCTTATACTAGGGAGTTGATGAAAACCTTGGTCAAGTAAGGTGAAGAGAAATGTTTCCTACCTGGTCTGAGCTAGATTCTATTCTTTTATAATGTAGAGAATGCTCTGCACTTCTGTGCCAGTTTGTGTTGGGATGAGGAGCACCTTATATTACCAGCATCTATATGATTAATTACAGAGAATTCCCAATATCGGAAATTGTTCACATCTAAATGCCATGTAAATAAATCTTCATTCACTCTTTCTATAGCTCTAGTTGTTGTAAAGCAGTGCACAATTAAGAGTTTAAAATTTTATTTCTCCAATATTATGTGAAATAGCAACTATGAGTACAAAGTTTTCTAGTCTTTGCATTCTCTATTTTTCAGTATTGTTTTCTATATTTTATTTGACCCACATTGGAGCAGAGCAAAAGGAGATAACACACATTTTCTTTTTATAGACGAGAACAGCTCCCTGGTAAAATGAAACCTGAAAACAGCACCCTAACACACTATTGAACACCCCACATTTTCACTAATGTTTATAGAATACTCTAGAACTAAATATTTAACCACTCCATGCAAATTTTATGTAATTTTTTGGTGTATATTACAATGATCTTATTTGTCTGTGATGTTACAGTCAATGTAATAAAATCTTAATGGTAAGAAAAACTAAGTTTAAAGATGTTTATATGTAAGGAGGACAACATTAAGACAATTGGACCACCCTAACCATGCTTGGTAGACTTCTAACAAGTTCCCCCTAATGATTCCTACATCCTGTATAATCCCATGCTTTTGTGTGGCATCCCTGATTGTGGGATGGACCTAGTAACCTGATTTCATGCATAAATAGAGCAAAGGTGATAGGATGTCATTTAAGCTATTAGGTTGCAGATTATCTCTCTCACTGGCTTTGATGAAGCAAGCTCCCATGTTGAAAAGGCCCATGTGTGAAGGAACTGAGGCTGACTTCTGGCCAAAAGTCAATGAGGAAATGAAACCCTCTGTTCAAAAGCTTGCAATTAAATTCTGCTAGCAACCACATGAATGAGCTTGGAAGTTGATCCTTCCTCGATTGTGCCTCAAGATTAGATCACATCCCCAGATGACACCATAATAGTAGTTTGTAGGATATGCTGAGCAGAGAGAGGACCCAGTTAAGTTACTCCTGATTCCTGACCCACAGAAACCATGAGATACTGCTTTAAGCCATTAAGTTTTGGGTAACTTATTATACATTTTGTATGTATTGTAATTTTTTGTATTTATTAGATAACTAATATTCTACGGATTTGTTTTTTTTCATCCTTTGTGTTGGAAGCACTCAATAACTTACCAGGAACAATGTAATAATTACAATGGTATTAATATGGTTTCTTATGAATTTTAGAGCAGAAAGCATTGGTCTTTTTCACTGAACTATTTTTTTATGTATTGTACTTTTAAATTCTTTATATATTGTCATATACATAAAAAATTAACCTAAGCAAGTAAAAAAGACTAGAGAAACCAACTTAATTCATAGATTTAATATAAAGCATAAATATAGATGTCTTGTGGTGTGCTAATGACACTGCAGTATTGGCAGTCTCACTAAATAAGTGAAAATCAGAATGAATCAATTCCAGTGCTGTAAGTATTAAAAACCTAGTCCTTTAAGGCAAAGCAGTATCAGAGGAAAGAAAATTCACCTAGGGTGTACTGATCATCTCCTACCTCCAAAACCAAAAAGAAGAAAAATTACATAATTAATTATATACCAGATCAAAATATTAAGGATTTTAAAGAAAACAAGGAATACACTTAGTAAAAGGAACTCATACTAATAGCAAAATGTTAGAAGAGTAAACATCTGGATGTACTCTTCTCAATCCAAATATATTGTCAGAAGATACATATGCCATAAGTAAAAGCATTCAGTAGAATGCCTCATATTTTAGACCTGAAAGCTTGAGTTAGACAAGACCTATCTTAATTCATAGGTTGTTACTTTTACATATATTCCAGAGTAAGCATGTCTTCCAGCTCCAAAGATTAAGGTTTTATTTTCAGTAGTTTTTGAGAGTCAAGCATTAAAACAATGTACAGTAAGACCTTGGTTTGTGAGCATCATTTGTTCTGGAAACATGCTTATAATCCAAAGCACTTGTATGTATATCAAAGCAAATTTCCCCATAAGAACTCATGGAAACTCAGATGATTCATTCCACAACCCAAAAATATTCATATAAAAATGGTTACAATATTTTAATATGATACAAAATAATAAAGAAAGTAAAGAAAAATAAACAAATTAATCTACACTTACCCTTGAAAACCTTCGTGGCTGGTGTGAGGGACACAAGAGAGAGGAAGGTGATTGGGTAGGATGACTTTCACTGTCACTAACAGAATCACTGCTATCTATTGGCTCAATGGAATCTTTTTCTTTTCGTGGAACTGTAGCACAGAATCTATCCAACAATACTTGCTTTTGCCTCCTTTCGAGGTTTTCATGGAAATGTGACATTGCATTGTCGTTAAACAGATTTATCACTAGCACTGACACAGCCTTATTCAGACGGTGCTTTTCTACAAGATTTTGCACTGTTTCCCACATTTTACACATCTCCCTAATCTCATGTGAAGCAAGGGATTCCTCCACTTTTCCTCCTCCTCCTCTGCAGATGAGATGTAGACATAGACTTCTTATAAAATCTTGCAATTTTGGGAACTCACATACCTTGTTCCTAGTTCTTGATGATTTTCTTCTTAACTTACACTGTAATCATCTCCTTCTTGTTACTGCCTTTGTTTTCAAACTCTTTTTGCATGGGGGCCATTGTATACTCTTGCACAAGTATTGACTGCAGTACAGTATTAATAAACTTTTGTCACATACTGTATTTAATGTAACTGGCAATAAGGCAGCAGAGGCAAGCTCCTATATCTGTAGGCAGCCTGACCTGGAAGGAAGCAATGCATTCCTAAGCTTACTTTTGTATGAAAAGTAAAGAGCGGTCCATAGGTGCTTTGAAGTGACAAAAAATTCACTAGTGCGAGTTGTGGACATCTACCACTATTCTGAAAAATCACTGATTTCTGCCAACCACTGTGTCCTGAGACCAGGCATCCGAGCATGGGAGATGTTCATCCACAATCCTGAAATGACAGCGAGAGAGGGAGAGAGGGAGAAAGGGAAAGAGGGAGACAGAGAGAGAGAGATAGAGAGAGAAAACCATTGGATCAGTTGTGATCATGTGACATTCAGCATCATATACTACTGGTATTGCAAAACATCGCCTATTTCCCAAATTAAAATTTCTTAGAAATGTTTGCTTATCTCATGAAACACTCACAGAACAAGCCACTCACAATGCAGAGTTTTACTGTAGTTGTTATATATGAAAGACAAACATTGGAATTGCAACTTGAAATCAATTGGAAACCAGTCCAGTCTCTCGAGGAAGTAGTAATGTGCTTCACAGGGTTAATCTCTTAAGCATCAAATGCAACTACAAATTCAGCACACTAATAAGACTTTCCATTGCACAGGAGAGTAACTTCGTATAAATCACAATTTCTGCAATACAAAATGCATAGCTTCATCTTGACAAAATCTTTAACCTTAACTATAGTACTAACCAAAACAATTCTAGGCAACATTGTTTATTATGTTATTCTCTGGTAAGAACCGAGTAGCTTATCCATAACTAGGTATTTGAGCTCTTATGCAATATAGAGGTAGGGTTGTCGATTCTAAAACATGGGAGGGTGTAGCAGCTCTAAAAAGTTGGAGGAAAATGTAAATCCCCAGCAGCAGGTTTCTCACTCTAAAGTGGAAGTCTGGAGCAAATATACATGTATTAATCTGCTAAAGCTGCATGCAAACTGAATTTAGTGGCTGTTGACAAAAACCACTTATTCCTGTTTTTCAACCAATGGTGTTGGCTGATCTCACCTAGGCCTCCTCATGCATTTGCTATCAGCGGACTCGTCAATGTAGTTAGCTGGTCTTGGTGGCTTCACTGGGAAAACTCCTTCACCGGACTCCTCTTCTATCTCTCCTGTAGGTTAGGTGGGGCATATTCTCATGGCAGTTGCAGGGGTCCACAAAAGGAAGAAGAAATACAGGTGTGTGCTTCAAGTTTCTGTTTGCATCAAGTCAGCTGTAAGTCCATTGGCCAAAATAAGCCACACAGCCAAGTTAGGACCAGGTGGAAGGTTGCTACCAAAAGGCATGGAATAATTTTCTACAGAAAAGTAAAGCCACTAATACAATCAGTTTATCATAATCTCTAAGGCTCGTTTCAGCATGTAATTAATTGAGTGTAGGATTGTTTGTTTTTTAAGAGGCCTCCATGACAGACTACTGAGAAATACACCAAGGGTGAAAAAGGAATATGGAAGGAAGAAAAACAGCTCCCTCTTCAGTGACAATTAGGCCCTGTGTAATTGGATATGAATAGCCTACATCTGAACAATGGATTAGCTATATCTTACTTTTTTTAGAATATTAGTATTTTTTAATGTTTATTTATTTTTGAGAAAACAAGTATTAGTGGGGGGCCAGCAGAGAGAAAGTGGGACAGAGGATCTGAAGCAGGCTCTGCACTGATAGCAGAGAGCCTGATGTGGGGCTCCAACTCATAAACCATGATGGTATCATGACCTGAGCCAAAGTTGGACACTCAACCAATTGAGCAACCCAGGTACCCCAAGATAAACTACATTTTAATTAAACATTAGTGCCATGCAACTAAGTGACCTCTGGCTCATTTTTTTTCCTATTTCTATCAAAGTTTTCCAGAACAATATAGTAACAAGGCAAGAAAAATTTGAGAGTAACCGTGTTCAATGAATGCATGATGACTTATGTTAACTTTTACAGAAGAAAAAGAAATAGAAAGAGCAAAGGAAAAAATTAAAAGAAGGGGGAATGATATAGTATTGGTTAAAATAAAGAACACAGGGTCTTTATTTTTTGCACATTTCCTTCAGTGCTCATCAGAGGCTCCTTGTGGTACCAAAGGGCATTTTTTCCTTAGGATAGCTATACTGATAGACACTGAGGACTAATTTGGACCAAATAAGTAAGTTGTATTGTGATATCATTCTCAGGAATTGTCTTATAAAGTACAACCAGATAAAAGAATTTTTTTTCTTATTAATCTCTTCTTTTCGGACCAGAGAAGGAACCTATTAAATTTTAGGCTCAAATTATGCCCATAAACAGTCTTAAAATTCAAGGTTATAAGTCATAATCTTGGATGCTGGTTAAATCATCCAGTAATAAAACACATTTCTCCCCTGTTTTGAAGGATAACCCTGAGAACGAGGGTATGGTGGAAGACAAAATTATGCAAGCACATATAAATCAAAGTTATGTTTTCATAATAGTTGTGCCATCTTTGCTTCCAACTCCTCGTTTTTCTCTTAGGTAGATCCTAAGACTTAGAACAAATATACGTACAGTGGCTTTTATACCTTTACCCACACAAATGGTTTAAGGCAATATTCAAACTCTATAATCCTAATTTTCTAAGAATTCTTCCATTGTGTTAAAAGTGGTGACCAACAGTACTATGTGTGAAAAGTTAAATATGCCAAGAAGAAAAATCTGATCGTTTGGCTTCCAAAGCATTTATCTAATTAGTATATCTAGGGTAGGGGTTGAGAAGGAGGGGTTCAATCTACAGCACCCCTTAGCATGTTCAAGTTTTCTTGAAGTTTCATATTTTATCTTAGATGTAATATTGGAATGCTATATTCTCTTTTATAGCATAGCCCTATTAGAGTAGCAAACAAAGTATTTGAAAAACTTTTACCAACTATATATATCACTTATCTCCTCTTATTCCTAATCCCCACATAAACTGGGTAACCCACGTCACCCTGCTTTGTATCCAGTTTGGGAAACATGACTAACTCATTCTGCTCTGTATTACCCTTATAGTCAAAGTTTCATTTTCTTTAAGTTAAAACAAAATCCTCACAGTTTCGTGTTTTGGGTGTTGAACCTGGAATTATTGACTTCAAAGTCACTATTGCTATCTTGCTTATCTCCTCTGTTGAAACCCAATTCTTATTTGAAAAGTTACATGAGGTCAGTTTCAATTTATCTTGAGATTTCACTTGGATACACAAATGACACAATTTTACCTTCCAATTCACCCTCTCTTGAGCTGCGCTGCACTACTGTTAAACTAATTAAGCCTATATTTGTGAAATGGGCCCCCCAAAAGGAGGTGAATAGGAGGTAATTTTATGCAAATCAAAAAATGAGACGACAATTTGAAGCTATATTCCAACATGGTTCAGAATCTGCCTATTAGTTCTGGAGGCCTTTCATCTGCTCTCAAATTCCTGGGAAAACACAACACTATTAAAATGTCATATTACATGGCCATTCATTACCTTTTATACTACTATTCAAGCTAGTCATTTCAGAAAGTCCTTCCCAAATGGTTCAGGGTGAAACCAGGTCTCTGTAACTACCATTTAAATCATCAAACCAGAATATGCTTCTGTGCTCTTAATTTAATTTTAATTTATGTCTGGTGGGAAGCCCATCATCCAAATCCTCCCCTGAGCAGTTTTCAAAGATAGAATTTTAATTGGTGGGGTCCAAGGCAGCAGTGGCCAGGCAGCAGGGATCGCATGTAATAGGTCTTGAGAAAGATTCGTGGTGGGAAAGGAAGTAGAAAAGTAAACTAAAGGAAGGAAAAAGTTGTTCTGTTTAATTATTCCTTCTATATAAAACTAAAGAGTAAAAGGTACTTTCGGTGTAACTCTTCATTTAAAGGAAAAAAGAAACCTAAAAGAAGCCCCCTGCTGGCCACTGTAATTTCTACCCTTTTAGGGCTTTTTGGTTTGTTTGTTTGTTTTTAACTTATAAAAGTACAGTTGACACAGAATGTTACATTAGTTTCAAGCGTACAACACAATGATTCAACAACTGTATACATTATGCTGTGTGCTCGTCACAAGCATAGTAACCATCTGTCACCATAAAATACTATTGCAATACCATTGACTCCCTTCCCTTTGCTCTACCTTTCATGTCTGCAGCTCAGTCATTTTGTAACAGCCTGTTTGCTCTCTACCCTATATGCCTCTTTAAAAAAAGAATAAGAAATCAAAATCTCTTTTCTTACCTATATTTAAGACAAAATTTAACCTTCTGTCATATTTTCGATGTATTATATCTTTCTTTAATTTAAATAAGTGAAAACATACAGCCTAAAGGTAAGTAGGTAACTTGTCTTCTTTGATCATAAGGAAAAATACAGTCTTCTAAAAATATATTTTTATTTTAAAGTTGCATTTAAAATTATATCACTAGTAGATTTATTCTTATTGTTTATATCTTCTCAGAGCAGAAAGGTTTTTGTTGATTATTTCAAACTCATGGAGATTCAAAAATTAATAATAAATCAGATTTTGATTCTAAATAATCAAAAGACTTTATTGTCTTATTTTAGAAAATTAAGAATACTACATATAAAACTCTTTAGCAACTCTTCAGTTTTATATATAAAGAATAAAATGTAAACAAAACAATTGTTCCCTCTCTTTAGGAGAGAAGTCCTGAGGCTGTATTTATTTCACACTATAACTTGAATCAATGGTGAAGTCATTCCATAGACTTATTCTTTAGAAAATAGAACTCCTTAGGGCAACCTGACCCAAGCTGCACAAGAATGTAAATAAAAATGATTGAGTATTTCTCTCAACATAAAACAAATATTTTACTACCTTGCATACTATAATGACCTCTCTTTCATCCAACACAGAAATATTAACATCTATCATATACAATTAAGTACTCAAAACCTCTTTGTAAAAGCAGCAACAGAAGTGACATCACTTACATTTAGTTACATTTTCAAAAGAAAGCATAATTAATGAAACAGAAGCATTCTCATAGAGAGCTTGTGCCCTGTGCAGTGACAGTGATTTCAGAACAAACTACATATATCACCTGCATTTTGCTCTAGTATCTGCTGAGTGGAACATTTGGGCAGTGTGAAAAATGCAGAGAGACTGACAGTTTCTTTGGTGTTGACTTAGCCTTTGTCCAGGCTTTCTCTTACATGACTGACCCTTTCCTTATCCCTGTTGTCACGGATTCCCAGGAAGTGTATGTTGAGCCATTTTATATTTTCTCTGTCAGACCGGGATGAGTCCGGTTACTCACAACCCAGTACATGAGTCAGTTTTAAGATCATTCCTATTCTACATAACACCCTTGACCTCTCAGAGTTGGTGGCGTGTGATAAAGGTTTCCAGGACACTCTAAACTTTTCCCGAGACAGGGTCCCATCAACAACTTTACAGCAGTCCTTCTGGACTAAACTTTGCCTAGTACTTACAAGCTGGTCATGAGACAGTCAGGAGATTGGAAATGTAACGCTTGACTAGATTTCCAGATTGATAACAAGATGCGTCATCCAGAGGTTCCAAAGTCCAGGGTCCATTCACAAGCAACTGCAGTAGCTATCCTTCCTAGGTCCTTAAGCTCTCCCACTAACCAAAGTCCAGTAGGGGGCAGCTTCAAAGCTAAACCTAAGAGAGAAGAGCCTGCCCAGCTAAGAGCCAAAGCAAAAGACAAGGTTGGGTAATGAGACAGGTGGAAGAGTCCCTGCAGCTGACTCACACCGTGACAGAAAGTTGCCTCCTGGCCCCGCGGAAAGGAAGGGCATTAAGAAAGAATGTGAAAGTTGAGCTAGCATCTGTAAGTCAAATCAGACAGGATTTGTTTAGGCCTCCAATGTACATAGAGGATAACGATTTTTCTATCATTTCCATTGTTTTGTTCCTTTGTTTGTGAAAACCAACATAGCTGTTTGGGTTGACTGCATCCCTGCTCTTGAAACTGCTGCAAGGGAAGTGAAACCTTCCATTGCAGAGATGCCCCTGATGGGGGCAGTATTGAACCTGGCCAGGGAGTGGCTGTGGCTTCCCTGTGCACAACACCCTGGCCTTCACAGATATGACTTCACTGTCCTTAAAAGGAAAAATGCCAGCACACTTGAGAGTTGGACTGAGGCAGTACAGTAGCCCCTGACCTGCACTGGGTATGTCTTTAACAGTTCCTGTTTATTTTCCTGAGGAGAGATTACAAGAAGGAAATAAGATCACATTTTTAAGTGTTTTCATGATGCGAGTTATCCCTGAGACCGACACTATTCTAAATCAAACAACCTTATAGTGATGCACAATTCAAATAGCTGTTTAATTAACTAAAATATTTATTAGTAAATAATAAAACACATTTTATGTGTGTTTTAGAGGGTACGTAGAAAGTATACACTCACAAATATTTAAAGATAGGTAGTATGTTTGGCAGAGAAAAATCATAAACTTCTCAGAGGCTGGAAAGTTTGGGGGCAGAAATAGGATTTTAACAAAACAACTTTTCTAAACATAGAAAAAACAAATTGTAAGAGTTACCTTAAGATGGCGACCGAGCAGCCATTTTGCTGTGGGTCTGAGGAGAACACCGTGCACCAACAACCCCCACCCCCACCTGTAGACCTGGAATGTCCTGCGCCATTTGAAAACAGCCAATCATGAAGCTCCAGTTTTTCCCCACCCTGACGAAAGAGGCAACCTATCCCATCCCACCATGACCCTAAAATGCCCTTACTTGGTAATCTGCCCTCCCAAGGCCAAACCTGGAACTCTTTTACCCATAAAATACCTCGCCCCTCCCAAACTGGTAGCGACTTCCCTGACTCAACCCCTACTTGAGTCCCGGAACCTCGCTGGGGGGGGGGGGGGGCTGTAGACCCCAAATAAAGGCTTTCTTGGCTCCATAGCTTGGTCTCTCTCTTTCCTCTCGTCTCTGCCTCCATCTATTAAATCTTACACAAATTCTTCTAAATCCTTCTAAATTCTGAAGGAAAAAGAGATATAGTACACTATAAGCTGCAAATGCCTTCCTCATTTCAGACCTTCATCTTAGGACAATATCGCCTGCCTTCATGACTATATAATATTAAGAATCTTGGACAATAGTGCACAGCATGGGAAATGTTTATATTTACATATATACATATATGTAAGCCTATAGAGAAAGAATCTAATAAGCTCCCATTAGTATCAGTGTTTTAATACTGATTGAAATAGCTTAGGTGTTTACATTAATAGAAAATAACCAATTTACTAAAATGGTAGTATTTATAACTATACCTATATACCTATGTATAGATATAAATACTAAAAATATATATATAATCTTCACATACACATAAATAGGAAGAATGCCTGTGACTATGAAAGCAGACAGTAAAATTATACAGCTGAGGGGCGTCTGGGTGGCTCAGTCAGCTGAGCGTCTGACTTTGGCTCAGGTCATGATCTTGGAGTTTGTGAGTTTAAGCCCCACATTGGGCTCTGTGCTGACAGCTAAAAGCCTGGAGCCTGTATCTCTCTCTCTCTGTTCCTCTCCTGCTCGCGCTCTCTCTCTCTCTCTCAAAAATAAATAAAGATTTTTAAAAAGTTTTAAATTATACAGCTGTTAAGGCGAGGAACACCAAAAACTCTCAGCAAACCATGGAAGATAGGAAGACGCAAAGAAGGATTCTGCCACGGGTTACAGAGGAAGCATGGCCTTGCCAACACCTTGTTTTTAGCATTCTAGCCTTCAGACCTTTGAGACAATATATTTTTGTTGTTTGAATCCATACATTTTTGTGGTATTTTGCTTAGGCGGCCATAGGAAACTAATATAGACGCTATTAAGAAAACTTTTAGTCTTCACTAACATTTTTTAAGTATTTATTTACTTATTTAGAGAGCACGAGCAGGTGGGAAGCAGAGAGAGAGGGAGAAAGAGAAACCCAAGCAGGCTCCTAGTCAGCACAGAGCCCAACACATACAGAGCCCAACACAGGGCTAGAACCCATGCACTGTGAGATCATGACTTGAGCAAGAATCAGGTATCAGATGCTTAACCTACTGAGCCACCCAGGCACCCCTAACATATTTTCTTAAAATATTCTTGTTCATAGGTTTTCATCCCACCATATTATTCCCGGAGACCTACTACACGCTTTACAGGACTCCTCACTGTTTCTCCATTCTCAGGTTCCTTGTTCGAGCCCGTCTAGTTCGTTGCTACAATTTGAGCAGATCTAAAGCTCCATGGGCCAGCCTGCTGTCTATCTTCCCCTCCAACACACCACACTCCATATGTTCAGTAGCCTCATCTTCCCTTTCAGAGTTAACCATTCTTTCATCCATGTTCCCAAGGATAATGTTCCCTGGGAGTTCTGCAAGAGGTCTTGTCACCTTCTCTCATTTTTATAACATCCTTAAGAATAAGAAATACATCTTCATAAATCCCTGACCTAAAGATAAGTTAGAAAGGTCTTGGAAGGCCGTTTGGGCATGTTTTCCCTTCCCTTCTTCCATTGTTGTCATCAGCCGGTAGTGAAGTCTGACATCTCCTACGCCCCAGGATTCCTTCCAAAGGGGCCTTGATATGAGAATAAGCCTTTCTTCCTCTCTTCGGCCCCAGGTGGAAGGCAGGAAACCAGTGAGACAAAGATGCCCAGGGGAAGGCTACAGATCAGACTGAGATGAGGAAACAGAACAAAGCAGGGAGTGTCTGCGCTGGAGGCCTCCAGGAAGGGATGCCCTTCTGTTCAGCCTCCAGAATTCCTTTCTTCTGCAACTTTAAACTAAATTCTATCCAGCTTTGGAACAGCTTTAACAATATAATAAAGTTCTGAACTATCAAGAAAAAAAATCTATGTGTGTTTACTTATTCATAATTTTTCAAGTGAACCCGTTTTTCCATAAATGGATAGAGGGAGATCAATGACCAGTTTTCGATTTGGGCAGTGTCAATCATGATAATTTTTAAAAACTAGAATACTGGGATGTAATCTAGCTCTCTATCATGAGAACTTCCCAAGCCAGCTGGAATCTTTTCTTTTAAAAAAAAATGTTTTTTCTATATTTTGGTATCCAGAAAATGGCATTTTATGTAAAAACAGAAATATTTTTGACTCATGCACATCAAGAGAATTGGTAAGCTCAGGGTCTAAACAAAGACTATGAATTTTACAAGTGAAAAGAGTAGATCATTAAACTACTACTGAAATTTTTTTGATTACTGATACTTCTCATCATTGCTAGAATACCAAAAGGGTACTGCATTCCAGTAAGGAGACCCATCTCCAGCCATTGGATAAGTATCTGAGTGTCACATACTATACCGTGCCTTCTGGTGTGGACCCCCTTCCTGATCAGAGCCAGCTTGCCGTGTGCTCACGTGATAGAAAGGGCCAGGGGTCTCTCTAAAGCCTCTTAATAAGGCACTAATCTCACTCATGACCTAAGCACCTCACAAAATCTCACCTCCTAATACTATCAGCTTTGGGGGCTAGGGTTTCAACATATGACTTTTGGGGGAGGAACACATACATTCAGACTTCAGCAACCATAAAAGAAGCTATAAATAAATAGAAATCTACGTTTTAGTGAAGCCACAATGTTGCACAAATGTGATTTTCCTAAAATTATTTTATAGATCAAATATAACTCCAGTAAAAAACATATTTTAATTTGACAAACTAATATTTTTAGTTATATAGGTGAGAATTACCAAAATATTTTTGAATAAGAAGAGTAATGGGGGGAAGACATTGTTCATAGTACCAGAAATACTCCAAGGCTAGAAAAATTAAAACAGTAGGCTGGAATTGATAGATAATAGGACAGGAAGAATAAAAAGCAAGCTGAGTAATAAGCTCAAATATTTGTAAATTGTAGGAAGTGGTGAAGGTGGAATTGTAAATTATTGGGGAAATGTTGGATTGTTATTAAATAAATTGTGCTAGGAAAAATGGCTCAATATTTTTGAAGTAAAGCAGACAGCAAGGTACATTCCAGCTAATCAAATAGGTAGATGTAGAAAAATGAAAGTATGAGAAAATAAAAGAAAATATGAAAATATACCTTGCTATCGATGTGACATGACTCAGAAAAACTGTCTAAGTGTCAATCCAAACAAGAACTTGTAAGACCGTGTTTCACAGTGCGATTTATAAACTATTCATTTAGAGCCAGCTGCATTACTTGTAAAAAACAGTTGCTAGGGCCCCACCAGAGAATTAATGAATAATACCCCCGACCGGCAGGGGCCCAGGCATCTGTGTTTCAGTGAAGACACTAGGACATGAAATTTGAGAACACATGTTAAATTTGAGAACCACTTTCAGGCAGAATAAGATGGATAGCTTTACTACACAGATATGGATATTTCTACGAAACATACCAAATCAAGAGTTAAAAGAAAACCTGGTTTAAAAAAAAAAAAAACTACAGTGGTACATAATAAAATGTTGAAAAATCATATATCAGCAGAAAAGCCAATTAAGAAAAAAAAAAAAAACCTTTCTCAAAGGAAAAGGGAAAAGTGAGCAAAGGCCGGGAATAGGCAATTCACAAATGGAAGAAAAGGATGAAAAAGCAGATACCAAAAAAAAGGTCAGTTCTCACTTGCAAAATAAAACCAGACACAGATTCCTTTACAAATTGAGAAAGATGTTTTTAAGTGTAATGGCTAGTGTTGGCAAATGAACTTGCCCCTCTCAAATATCATGTGAGCGCTTCCTGTGATGCACTTTTGCTGGAGAGCTATTCAGCAATATGAATCAAGTATCTAACAATTATTAATATCTTCTGACCTAGTGATTTCTCTCTTGGAGAATTATCCTGAGGAAATAAACAAATATTATGTACAAAGATGAATAAATAAAAGCAAGGATTAATAAACTCTTATGTACAACAAGGAGAAATGAAAACAACAAAAATCAAAGAGAAATTTTTCATAAGTTATTTAATTTGGAAAGTGATTATGGTATAATTTTAAATGTAGAAGCACAGAACGCATAACATTGCTCAGCTATACAAGTCCGAGTTTGTATATTTTTTTTAGGAAAAGTACTGGGAAAATGTGATTCTCAGATAACTTTAAGAACATAAAAATTGTTTCAATTTTCTTCATTCTTTTCTTCATTTTTTGAAGTTTTCTGCAAAGGAAATATGTTAATTTTTTGACTTAAAAAAACAGGAAAGAAGTGCTTTGCCTATTTCTTCAAACAATGCTGGCATGCAGTAAAAAATGTTTAAGCTTTCATTTGGAAGTATATTCTGAACTGTTTAAGCCATAAGCACACACATGCGTAAAAAATCGCCTTGTTCTTTATAATTAGTGCCTTTTGGGCAGTCAACACTTCAGATAGTCCTAAGTACTGAACTGTGTCCTTTCAAAAACGTGTATGTTGAAATCCTAACCCCCAATGTAAGTGTATTTGAAGATAGGTACTTTAGGAGGAAATTAAGGTTAAATGGGGTCATGTGGGTGGTGCCCTGATTCAATAGGACCAGAGGCTTTATAAGAAGAGGGAGAGGGCTGAGTGCACAGTGACCTGGTGGCCTCCTGGAAGCCAAAAGAAGAGACCTCCAAATGAAACCTGTCCTGCCGGCACCTTGATCTTGGACTTCCAGCTTCCGGATCTGTGAGAAAGAAATGTCTCTGCTATTTTATTGCAGCAGTCTGAGCTGACTAATACAGGAAGCTTTATCAATCTTATCATCCTACTTGGTTTTAAACAAGTCAGTTTGCAGGATTCAAATTCACTTACCAAGAAGCATGATAGAGCAGTTTTATGGGTAGTAATAGAAATATGCTTAAAAAAAACACATTTTCATGAGACAATCATCTTACAAAGGAAGGCACTACTGAGAAGGCAACACCATTCACTTGACAGTATTCTACTTACTTCTTAAACAGTCTGGTTCCATTTTATATGGGAGCAGATTAAAAGAGGTTCAAAGTTACTGACTGCTGATTTTTTAAACCTTTTTTAAATGGCTTCACTCATTTACCAATGGCAAATCTTTGGATACAAATTATCATATTTAGAATTGATCTCAGATGAGTTGACCAGTCTATATTTTAGCTTGCATTGGAGTAGGTAAACAAGAATGCTTTCAAACAGGCAAGTTTTAGATTTAAGCTCTCTTCTAGATTCATATCCACCAAAAGGAAACATCTTAATGTTTAAGATTTCTGTTTTTAACTTATATATAGTTTTTATTTTACAAAAAAGAGAGAGATTCTGTTGCTTCTAATATATTTCATGTGAGAATAAATAAACTTCTTAGGCCTAGGTCACTCTTTAGGAGAAACATGAGGAACTTTTTAACAGTCAGATGCCTTGGGGCACTGGGGTGGCTCAGTCAGCTGGATTTCGAACTTTTGATTTTAGCTCAGGTCGTGATCTCACAGTCGTGGGATCAAGCACTACATTGGGCTTCACGCTGAGCATGGAGCCTGCGTAAGATTCTCTCTCTCTCCCTTTGCGCCTCCTTGCTCATGCTCTCTCCCTCTCTCTCGTTCTCAAATAAAAATAAAAACAGGATGCCTAAACCCTCATCTCACCTTTCCAAACAATTTTTTTCTCAGTGATTTAGTGAAAATGAAAACTAGTTCCAGAGTTAAACATATGCACATAGATATCCATGTATATGTGTTCTCTGGATTTGTTAGTATGAAGTCATATGTTTGTGTGTGTATATATATACACACATTATATATGTGTTTGTGTATATAATGTATATATGTAAATCATATATTTTATATATATAGAAATAAATTATCTGTGTGTGTGTGTGTGAGTGTGTGTGTGTGAGTAATTTATACCTGCTTGGTTTAGGACCCAAGTGTTCACTTTTCAGCAAACTTTAGGAAGTATTTATTTTTAGAAGGGCATCTGGACCAGCACACCTCAATTTGGATTAACCACTTTTGAAGTACCCAGTGGCCCCATATGGGAAGTGGCTACTCTATTAGCACAGATATACATAAAGGACGTATGCGTGTTTATTATTATATAGTTGCGATTTTCTTCAGGTTTTTGATTTTTGAAAATAAGAAATTGGAGGGAAAAGACATGGAGGAATAGCATGCATTCTGCTTCAAATCGTTTTCTCCTTCTAATCCCTGCTGACACGTGTTTACCACACATTTTTGCTTTTCAAGCAGTGGTAGCCCACAGGGCCATATTATGGTCTTTCCATTCTTCTCATAGTTTCATGGCTCTTAAAAAATGATGTCACATAACAAGCAAACTAATCACTAGTGACACTAAAATGTCCTTGGCATGGCTCAAGAAGTCATATGTATAATTTTTAAAGCAGCGCTTTAATCTCTGCTTCAGCAAGAGAGATGTCATCGGCTCCCCGGCTCCCAGGAACAGTACCTGTAGTTCTTGCATGAACCAGAAGCACAGCTCTGCACTCGGGTTCTGGGAGGCAGAGTCTTCTTCAACCTCATCTGTCTCCTCTGACAAGGAGACAGATTTTGGCTTGTCCAAGAAAAGATAACCTCCACTGTTCCTCAGAAAAAACAAAACAAGGGGCGCGAGGGTGGCTCAGTCAGTTAAACGTCAGGCTTCGGCTCAGGTCATGATTGCATAGCTGCTGGGTTCAAGCTCTGAGTAGGGCTCTGTGCTGGTGGCTCAGAGCCTGGAGCCTGCTTCCGGTTCTGTCTCCCTCTCTCTCTGCCCCTCCCCCACTCACCCTCTGTCTCTCTCTCCCTCTCAAAAAGAAATAAACATTTAAAATTTAAAAAAAAAAAGAAAAAGAAAACCAAAACAAAACACATTCTCTTTCCAAGGAGAGGTTGAAAAAAAGAGTTGAGTAAAATGAAGGTATGTAAAGAGTTTTCATTTTCAACTGATTTCCCTTTAGTTTTGATGCCCAGTACAACCTTGCCGTGAGTGATGGCAACAGGCCGGAATTTCCCTTCTTGCTCACATCATCATGTTTCAGTAGTAAGAAATCAGTTCCAGGGAGCCTGGGTGGCTCAGTTGGTTAAGCTTCCACCTTCAGCTCAGTTCATGATCTCACAGCTGGTGAGTTCAAGGCCTGCGTTAAGCTCTGTGCTGATGGCCTGGAGCCTGTTTCAGATTCTGTGTGTCTCTCTCTTCCTCCCCTGCTATCTCTTTCTCAAAAATAAATAATGACAAATAATTTTTTTAATGAAAAAGTTTTTAAAAAGAAATCAGTTCTACCTTCCTCCATTTACTTAACAAAAATTTGGGCTGTTTGTTGATAGGATTGTCTCATGTTTTTGTGATCCAGAATGCTAAAGTTTAGAGGATAAGGAAAACGTAGAGAAACAGCTTTCACTGGTTTAAAAAAAAAAAAAAAAAAAGCAGTAACGCAGCTACCCTAATTTGAATGGAACAAAGCCAATACTTGTACTTCTTGTTCCTTTCAAATGCTTTTCGGGCATGCCTGAGTTCTCACAGTCTTTGAGAATCATTAGAGACAAGAAAATTTTGTGATTGTTTTAGAACTTCAAAACTGCTACGCAGGGAGGACCTTGTGGAAAGGACTCAGGGATACTTTGCTAAGCCAGCTTCCAGCTAGCTGCACAGCCAAACGTTTATAAAATTTTAGCTCCTCAAATGAGAAATGGAGGAAAAGTACTTTCCTCCTGACTCAGAAAAGGGTTTTTAAATGCTATTTAAAAACTCTAATGTGAGAATGGGTAAAACACTCAGTTATTATGACTTTATAATTTTATTAGTATTTTCCACTACAAATATGTGAAATATATGTATATATATTTAGTTCCAAACTTGATACTTAAAGGCAATCTTTGTACCCTCTCTATCTATATCTTTATAAATTGAATATGACATGGAATATTTATTCAGATTATTTTCTGTTATTCAATCTTCAGTGAAGAAAAGTATAATTTTCTTCCTGAGGAAGCAGAGATTTCACAGTGACTTTAATAAAAGCAATCCGTTTCACCACTAGATATAGAATATTTCCCTAGAGGTCACCAAAAGCTGAAGTTGATTTGTCTTCATCAAAGCAGACAAGTTGTTAAATGAAAGAATCAGTATAAGACAACTTCCCACCAACTGAACTAGGAGAGAGAAAGGAGTGAGATGAACTTCACGTACAAACACACATGTACTCCTGGTCTCTTCAACCCCCTGTGCTGTTTCCACTACCTCTACCATCACAAAAGCAGCATATTTAGAAGGCACCTCCCATCTGTTGAGAGATACTGAAACTTGAAAGGAAAGGAAATTTGAAATGTGCAAATATAATATGTTCAACATTTTATTGCCTTAAGAGTTCATTTTATTGTCTTGAGGTTTCTTTGTCTCCTTTCCCTGTGTCACATTCTCTGCCACTAGCTGCGGACCTGGTTCTCTCACTCATGTTCACCCAGAGGGGCACACGTGTGGGCGCCTTGTAGGGATTTCTTACTTAAAACTATTTCTTCTCCAAACTGAGAAGAGTCAAGACCTGGATCCACTAACGGATCATTTCCTGACATTTAAAATAAACAATCTGGGAGAGTAATTCAAATGAATATGAGGAGTCTACCAAAACTTCCTAACAAGGGGACGCATAAGGAGGATGCAAAAGTAGGAAGCTTTCTTTTATCGCTTTCTCATGCCAAAAACAGAAGTAGAAAATATGGCACTTATGAAAAACTTTCAAAATATAACAGTTTCAGTTTCAAACTTCTTCCCAATAAATGGAGACACAACAACATTTATATAGGGCTTTATTCTGTATACCGAATTTAAACACCCTACCAAAAGTCTTAAGATATTTCCTGAATAAAAATATTTTTTCTCCCTTCAGGCTGAGCCCTCTGGGTAAGTAGAAAACTTGTGAAACTGGTTCTACTAGCAAACCATACAAACTTCATGCCCTATTTACCACGTTAGAAGAAAGCAACCTTTCTCCTGTTTTCTCATTCTTGTTTTAGCCTGAGCACATGGGTTTTTCTGAAGCTACGCCAGATTCAGATCAAATACTATTAAGGGTAGTGATGACCATGAGCTACTGCACATGTTACCCCGGGCTTCTCCTTCGAGATGCCTTTAAAGTTTCTATCTGGTCCTGTTCTCATGTGAGTGTGTATGTCGGAGCGCCTCTGGAGGATATTAAGTCATTGTCTCATTAATACATGTTGGTGATGTTTATCTATTTCTCTGGATTCTAGCACCCAAGACTTTTGAGATGACCTACTAAGATAAAGATCTAAGTGACAAGTGTTAAAGAAAAAAGACACAATTTGATTGGAAAAGACTTAAGAAGAAAATTCGGGGTTACGTTCTGCAATGTGTCCAGGGTGACTGTTCTGTGGTGCTTACTTTAGAACCCTTGCTGAATTCTTTGTGTTTAGTCCACAATTTAATTTAATTTAATTAGCAAATCAAACACAAAGAATTGAGAATCTATTAGCTGGTGATATCCAAAGAATTCTGAATACTCAGTAAAGGCTTTATGTAGCACAAAAAAAAGGAGTATTTTTCTGCTTCTATTTTTTTAATGTTTTTATTCCACTCTCATTTCTGAGTAAACATCTCTGTACTACAACTCTTGCCTCCACAACTGCTTCTTCCAACCTTGACCTACCTCTCTTTTATTCTTCTCGCCTGTTCTCCGAACTTCCCTCTGGCCCACCATCAAATATCTGATGGAGAAAGGGAATAAAGTCAGGGCATGATAATTTTCAGTCTCATCACCAACCCTGGATTGGATGTTCCTGAAGTTTTTCCTAGTAAAATCAAGTATGCCTCTATTTCAATATTTACTGAGGTAAATATCCTGAAAATGTGAAATGGCTGAAATAAAATAGAAGTGCACTTACCTCTCAAGGAATAAGCTGTGCTGATCTATGCAGGGGTGGGGAGGGCAGTGGGGGGGTTCTGCTCCACTCAGTCATTCAGGAACCAAATCAGAATGAAGGTGGTCCTTGCACTGTCAACACATGGCTTCTAAGGTTTGTGTGGTCATCGCTATTTCAGCTGTGACGAAGAATGGGCTATAGGCATGAGCACACAATTTTTCATGGCAACGCTTGAATGGCAACTATCACTTTTGCTCATACTTCACTGGAAAGAGCTTAGTCTTATGGCCACAACTAGCTGCCAGTGGAAAAGGGAAAATATGGTCCGTGCCTGAGCAGCTTTGACCAGTTATGACTCTGTTTTACTATAGAAGCAGTGGAACACAGATTTGGTGGACAATTTGCAATCTCCACCATACCCTCTAAACCTTTTTATGGTCTTAATCTAAGAACATGAGGATACACTAAAGGTTCAAGAATCAATTCTCCTGGGCCCTTTGTAGAAAAAAACTATTCGTGTAGTTTACATTAGTCATCTGCAATGGAAATGTGTTTGCTTGATGAAATGTTATGGTCCTTTTATGAATTATTATACACAGGTGTGTTATGAGAATAAAATGAGAAAATCTATAAAAGCTGTTTGGGAAAGCTAAGGTAGTATCGTTCTACAGTGTTAGAAATTAAATTGAATTATTTTTTCAAATCTAAGAAGGAGTTAGTTTGGGCCTATGAAATGAGTGCCCAACATTTTCACAGCCACGTAAAATATAATGACTAGCAAATATGAATGTGAATTCAGTCATTCAATGTCATAGCTCTAAGATCATCAAAACTGACTGCCATTTTGGTAGCATCACTGAATTTGGAAGATCAATGAAATTTGAAGACAAAATATACCGTGGAAGCCTGTTAAGACCATCAGTGAATGAACCCTGGATATAGAACATTCAGAAGACTTAAGTTTCACTCAGGGAAGATGGACAAATCAAAGTAGGAGGATAAACAAGAAACAGAGCAAGACTCCTTCACTGGGATCACACACAAAAAAATGCAGATCATAGCAGAATATAACACATTGGTGAGACCCAGTTTTTTAAGAACACTATAATAAGGATATAGAACTCTATGCCCAATCCCGCATAACAGCCCTGATCAATACTCTGATATGTCATGTAAAGAGAACAGCTAAGGTTAGGTAATGGAGGTCCCTTGACCTATTGACCTTGTTACGGCATTAGAGAGTCAACATTTTGCCATTAAATGTCAGATCAATTCCCGATGATTTAAACATTACCCAGAAATCTCTGGCTTCCTGGAATCTTTCATTAAAAAAAAAATTCAAACACTACCATTTTCAAGAGTCTAAGAAATTACTATTTACTACCTGAGCTTAATCCATCTTGCTTTCTCAATTTTTAATGTTCTTGTCTTGATTGGTTTCCAGTATATACATAAATGCCTCTGATTTTTTAAAAAAAACTATATTATTATTATTTTAATGCATACTTATTTTTTTATGTTCAAGGAATAACTTTTGTCTCTAGGATTCTTATAAACAATTTACCATAGACTGACCATTTTCTCATCTAGCCCTTAATAAAATGATTCGTACATTAATTACAGTTACGTATGAGAAGGATTTCCTCCTTTTAGATCAAGTGTGACCCATGTTTAATTTATCCTTTAGCCCATATAATGCTCTGCACTTGGTAGATATTCAATACATAAAGTAGTAACATTTTGGGCCAACTGTGTCTCCACTAATTCAAGGTGGTGGGAGGTAAAAGGAGGCCCCTCCATATGGCTACCATATTAGGGAACCCCTTAATTTTCCTCTCAGGAGTAAAGTAGATCAATGTCTCTGGACCCTCCACAAGGAGAAAGAAATCGTTTTTTCATGGTCCACAAAATGTCGGAACTTCTCTTCGGGCATGCCTTCTGCCTAGCAGTCTGGCATTTAGCACTCGTCAATCCTAACTTGCTCTTTTATATCTCAGGGATCACCAAAATGTTCCTGTGTCCAGAGACTGACATCCCTTTTTGATGGCCGTGTTACTTGACTGACCGATTGAATAAATAAAGGAGCCAACGATTATCATCCCTAGATACCAACCCATTTCCAACTGGCATCTGTCTGCTTGATGGTATCACTTCCATAAGGTATGAGAAATTGTAATCCAAAAAAGCACCTAATTTCGATACGCGTTCCCTTTCAGAGCTGCGGGTGAAAAGAAGGGAGAAGATTGTAGATCCTTGCAGCGCAGCCTCCCACTTCCATCATCCCTGCATACGGTTACTGCTGTCTTGCCTGCCAAAGTTCCATTAGGGGCTCTGGAGCGCCTGGCACTTGTGTGGATACTCTACTAAATGTAATCCCCCAAAGATGACTTATTCTTGCCAGCTGGGTACATCAAACCAAAGAAACAATATCAGACAAATACATGGGCATCTATTTTACCTAAATGTATGGAGGAGGAAAACGGAAAAGGGGGCCTTTTTGCTGGCGTGATTTTCTCCAATCTTTTTTTTTTTTTTTTTCAGTTTTGTTGCCAGTTCAAATATTCATGCCAAAAGAGGCAATATTGCCAGGGACAATAGACAACTGCCGAGACTCCATCAGCCTCTGGCTGCTCCTGGAGGCAAGGTCTTAGCTTCTCAGCTGAGTGGGAATTGTGGGGGTGTAGTTAGAATCAGCAGAGACTAGTTATCTCACAATGTTCTTGCACTCATCTACGGTGGGGCGGGGGCCGCTGGGAAATGGGGTGAGAGGCTCGGCTGCCCTTGGAAGCACTCACACTCCCCCACCTGGAGGGCACATTGTTGGCCTGGCTTTAGGAGAGTTCTCACTGCAGATAATTCACATACTGAATTATTTATCACTGGCTCTCTGGACTATGCCTAACTCTCTGTTCTCCCATTGCCTTAAAGTACAGATGATAAAAGAAGAAAGAAAGGAAGAAAGGAAGAAAGGAAGAAAGGAAGAAAGAAAGAAAGAAAGAAAGAAAGAAAGAAAGAAAGAAAGAGAAAGAGTGAAAGATTAATTTTTAAAAATAGAATTGTCATCACTGCTCTGAATTGAGCCACTTAGAATTTGCATTAGTCCATCACTGAGAATAGTGGCATAATTTTTTTAAGTTTTACATGTGCAACAGATCTTATTGGCATTGATGTTTTCCATTGCAGAGGTAGCTAGCAAACAAGACCCAGTCCTTTATTTATTTCCTTTCTAGATGTTGATGAAGGTAAGTGTCAATGAGGCAGTATTACTTATTTCATGATGACAGTCATGCTTTGCTTGATGACTGTGACCTCCTCCCTCAGGGGATCTTGAGGTTAACATGACTGGAAAGCTACATAGGAAAGAGTGTATTCAGGACTAGAAAATGTGGGAGAAATTTAGTGAATAAAACAGGCTTACAGAGCAGAGAAAACACTGAGTAATTTTGCCCACCAAAACCCAGGATTAACAGTTATTTTCAGCCCACAGGTCTGCAACTTTAATCACCTAATCAGACATATTCTCATCAGAACAATCCCTTGCTCAAATATTAATCACCTGCCTTGGCTGGCCCAGGGAGTGAGGGATGGGTAGAAGGAATGGAGGAGGTTGTAAAGAAGTAAATTACTTTAAAGCAACTGACAGTGGTTGAAGAGACTGGTGGGTAAACATCTGTGATAAGAGTCACATAGAGCTATTAGCACTTTGACCAGGCAGTGACCCTGGACCCTCCACGTCCAGGCCAAGCAGACAGTTAGCCAGCCATCCTGCTCTCCCTCCCCTCCAGCTGTCTCTCCAGGAGGGTCTTAGGCAGGATCATAGAGTCACATCTCCCTTGCATCTCGGAACCAGGAAATAAGAAAATCATTGCTCAACCCATTCCAAACTTGCCACCTTTAAGCTCAGTACCAGGGCCTATTCTGGGCAGCCGCACGGGGAGGGTCTCTTTTGTATAAGAAAAAGAGGACAGAATGTTGGAAGGGAACTCTCCTTGACAGATGGGAAGGAGAGTGGTGTGAGTAACTAACTGGAGGCAATAAAGGTGTTAGCAAATAGCAGGAGGGGAGAGTGGGCTTGCTGGTGACTGGCGCCCCTGCACGCTGAGCCTTGTACACGTGCCAGCGAGCGCTGCCTCTCTGAGCTCGGGTATCAGCAGCATGTGGCTGCGGCAGATTCACAATGTCCTCATTGGCTTTCTCAGCCTCACAAGCATTGGCTGGGTCCCATCCAACTGAGGGGGCCGCCCTCTCTTTGTCACCCTCCTTTCTAATACCTTTTTCCTGGTCATCCTTCCTTTCTTTGTCCTGGTTCTTTTGTTCTTCTCCTCCCTATCCCTTATACCTCTGTACATGATATTTCCCTTTTCTTTGGGGACTTGTGTCTTTTCTAAAGTAAGAAGAGCCTCATCCTCAGTGTCAAGCCCCATGTGATATAGCCAGTTACCCTGAAGATCACAGCCACCTAGCCCTGTCCTCCATGTTAAGAAAACCCCACTGTTGCTGAGAATTGTATATCTACATAGTGTTTAAACATGCATCAGAGCAAGGATTCTTGAACAAAAATCTAAGAGTCTAAGGATTCTCTTAGATGCTTATCACCTTCTCTCAACTCCATTCCATTTTATAACCAGGCAAATTATGACTTGGAAAAGTTAAATGAGTTCCCAAGATTATACAATCAGCAGGGTGAAGGGATTACTTAGAACCCAGACCTCTTGACTCCCTAACCAGCGACTTTTTTCCATTTTATAAATTTTAATGTAAAAATAGAGACCCCTATGCTACATAGGGAAATATTTCTTACTTCCAGTCATGTTTGAATCCCCCACTACTGAAGGAAGTACAGCTAATGAATCAGAGATGCCCTTTTGTTCTCCTATTAATTATCTGACCTTAAGGAAATCACTCACCTCCCTGGTGCTCAGTATTCTCCTTCACAAATGAGCGGGCTAGAAAGATCAGCTAGGGTTGCCTCTTGCTCCAAAATTCAAAGACCCTGTAGACTTCATTTCTTCCTCCAGAATACCGGTCATTTCTAGGTAAATAGAGTTCTCAATTCTTTCTGCTAAAAGAGGTTAAGTAAATCAAAAGGAAAGTTCGGGCTGTGCTTTTGGCCTAAATTATAACTTTGTGACCAGAGATGAAGGAAGTTAATAGCAATAAGAAAGCTTCCAGGGTCTACCATTTACAATTTAAATACTTCACTTGGAAGGTTAAAAGTTCAAAGTTGAGTCATAGTCTGAGGTGGCTCTGCTCTTTCTTTTTAATTATCTGAGGTCAGGAAGTTAATAATACCAGAAATCCCCAGTGGAGACCTCTTGTGCACTGCGTGAACTTTAAACTTGCTTTTTTTTTTTTAAGGGTAAAAAGTTCAGTAAAAACACAGTGGACTTTTCCTCTTTGCCTCCACCCATTCATCCCCCAAGGTCAAAAGTTGAACTGTAAAACAGAAACCCTTGTTCTCTGATCCACATTTAAACAGATCACTTATTAAAAAGTAAACATTCCAAATGCAAGCAAGATCCAAAATGAATCTGTTCAATAAAAATGAAAATATTGTAATAAAATGAGTGTTTGATCTTTATCACTTGCCTTGGGATTGAACATCAGAAAATATTTTCTTATTTTTTGAATCTCAGGGAAAGAGGAGTCACAAAAGCTCTTTCCTCACCTACCTCTGCCCTGAGATTAGCATATCTGGAAAAGATAAACCTAAGACATTTTTAAATAGTTGTATTTACAATCTTATCTTAAGGCATTTTCTGCAACTAATTCTACACCATTTATGTCTTTTTATTTGTTTTGCTCAAACAGTACAAGAACCACAAAATGTGGCTTAACTCAGAGCAATTTAAAGAACTGTGAAATTAAGAAATATTTGCTAAACACGGCGGGGGATGTGGAGAGAATAAAGAAATGGGTGAATAAATTCAATAAACCTTGTGGAAATAAGGAATGGAATATATCTGAGATATTCAAAATGGTAAAGCTCAAACATGAAGCCAAGAGGACAGCTATCGAGGTCTATATATGTATTTAATAAAAACAAAACTAGTTTCCTTGAAGTGACAGTGGCGTTTAAGAAGTATGAAAGAGCCATCAACTGAATGTTAACCCAATCCAATAATCTCACTTAGAAAAACTCCCTGAACCACCATCAAATGAAGCTGCTATTGCATGCACCCTAAGTGTCCTTTTCTAATAAAGTAAATGATATACGTGTCCTTTTTTTCTATGTGTACCTACTGAAAATGCTTTTACTTGCTTTAAAAAAAGAGAAAATCCTACCAACAATTGTTCCAAACAATTTTTAAGATAGTCCCTTTGTCACAATTTTTCTATCCAAATGAGGGTAATAACGCCTGTTTTACTACCTTAATAATTTTTGTGAAGATTAGAGAAAAAAGTACAGAAAATGGTGAGAACCTTGAAATAAAGATATACAATAAACACATTCATAATAAACACTTTTCACTGCTGTCAGTTTTGACAATGTCAAAATGTTGGACTTTCTGATTAATTTTAATACAAATTTAAGCTAGAAGATATGGCTTTGAAGAGGTCATGACCTCGACCCGTTTACCCAGAGGTAGTTTTCACTTCTGGATGCAGCTGGATGATGCAGACTCAGGAATGACAGCCACAGGAAGGAAGTGGGGAGAGCACACAAAGCTACTTCCTCTTGTTAGGACTCCCCACTCAGCAGCTGTAAGGAAGGGTGGAAATTCCTCATGAGTCAAAGTGTGACTTCAAAGTGAGGGATAAAGTTTGAGAGACGTGATCATATTGATTAGGATGTTGACCAAAGGAAGTCACTGCATTTAGGAGAGCGTTCAAGGAAAATCAGGGATTAAGTCAGATCAGGAAGTGAAGATGTGGACACTGCTGAGACATGTAGACTGATGTTACTTTCATGACAATAACTTCTGGTTTCAGTTCATCTTGTGACCATATTCCCATGAATATTTATGTTGTTTTTATTCTTAAGTCACCTCATTGTATTTAAGTTAGTTGTTTTCAACCTTCTGCCTGAGTAAATTCTTTGTTAGCTTTTTTCTTTTTCTTAAAACCTCTATTCTATAGTAAGACTGTGTACTGGGTCTACCTACACTGAATATGCTCACAGGATACAAATAAGACCGGATCCATATAAAATCAACCACACACAACAATGTGAGGAGTGTACTGCAAGTGGTATGAACAGAGTGACATGAGAATCCTAGGTCTTTGCCATGTTTTTTCATGCCTCTCTGCCTTATACATTCTTATCTCTCTTCCTGGAATAACCCTCTTGTCCTTGATCCCTGGAATCCTGTACTCTGCCTCTATACTTCTCTTTCTTCACACATCACCTCCCTTCCCTTTCTGAATGCAACTGTCCCTTCCATGGCAATCTGTGCAAAGAGTAACATCAGACTGTCTCACCATATTGTAATGTTTGCTTAATTTTTCTATCTCCAGCAATAAATTATGATTCAATTGAGGGAGAAAACTCCCATGCAATTCCCTGGAAGGCCCTTTTTCAGAAATAAAGAATGAAGCTTGACAGGAACAGGATTCAATAAATCCTTAATGGATGGCAAAGGTGAGCTGAAACTCAACAGGGTATACAACAGAGTGAGCTCCAACAATCTTTCCAGCCTTCTGGAATACTACTAGCACAGTAGTTCTCAACTTTGGCTGTGCTTTGATATCAACTGGGAGCTTTAAAATATTCTTGATGTCTGGATAGAAGCTCTAGAAATTTTGAATTAATTGGACTGGAGTAGAGTAGCACCATTAGGGTTTTAAAATGCTCTCAAGTGATAACTGTGGTGATGAGAACTTAAGGATGAAGACCACTATACCATAATGCTATTAAGTGGAAATCATTTCTAGAAGTCACCTTTGGCATTGGGAGTCACAGATGGACTATCAGTGTAAGGACACCTTATTTTTCATAATTCTTTTGAGGAATAAGTTACTCTCACATCTGAATTGATTAAGCAACTCTTTATTATCCTCCTGATAAAATCAAACATCTTGGCTAGCCAGCATGTTGCCCAGCTTTTCATTAAATGGTCCCATTTTTTCTTCTTTTTTATTAATATCATGTATGCTTACATCATGCAAAATTGCTTGCTATTGCCTGAGGATGTCATATAAAACCTTTCCCTTATCTTCTTGTTTGTCTGCTTCTAGGAATGCCTTTCCTCTTATTCTTGCAGGTAATTCACACTCATACTTCAAGACCCAACTCAGGCTGGTTTTTCTCTAAATGCCTTTCTTAGTCCCATTGGTTTCATACAGTGCTTCTGCTCTGTGATGCACACAGCGTGGTTTACCATTCAGTTGTAATGGTTAACACATTGGCTGAAACTAGCTTTCTGCCTATGACTTGCATTGCTTTTGATTTCCAAAGGCAGAGTGTGTCCTTGTTTTCTCAACCCACTTTCCTCAATGTCCAGTCTTTGACATACAGAAGGTGCTAAGTGAATAGCTATTAAATGAATGGACAGAAGGATAGATAGAGGGATGGACAAAGAGAGAGATGATTATATAAATTAACTCCTTCTTCTATTTAACATATAGAGGAGGTTTCATGGCCCTCATCACTGAGAAAAGGGATTAATAACTTCCCAAAATATTTCTTTCACATTCATCTCCAGAAGTTGGAGACCCAATAGCCTGAACCAATGGCAGGCATTAAAGACTCCAGGCTAGGGTAGGTGGTCCCAGGCAGAAGGGTTACAATCATGATTTCCTTGGTTTTGTTAGAATTTTCTAGATAAAGAAAGAGAAACAAAACATTCTAGTCATGTTGTATTTAAAAAATGCTAATTTTCTAGATGATTGATTAGCCCTGAGCCACATCACTTTCCATTTGTTCTTCCCAATGGCCTTGGGTTCTTCTTCATTGAATCGTGATCAGTATAAAAGCATTTACTCCTCTTCTCCCAAACTAGGTTCCAGCTGGAAGTTAATTATGAGTCTGTAGTTTGTTAAAGCCAAAAAGAATTTTAAGGATCATCTTATCCAATTCCTCCATTTTGGAGACCTAGACACACTTGGGAAAGTTTGGGTAATACACAGTCTTTGGCAGTTACCTGTATAATTGGATTGTTCTAAGCCCCATCGGGACAGGAGGACCAATGTGGAAAGAGCAGTCTTAACACTCAAATCATCTAGAAGCTCAGGTTCTCTTATATGTTTTTCTCAATTTCCAAGAAGTACTGGGGCAGAGGTGCTCATATATGCTAAGAAACAAGCCAGTTGATGTTTTTTGTCCTTGGGCCTCTCCTCAAGGTCCCTTCCTCACCAGGTCCCTGCTCTGGGCTCCTCTCTAGGAAGAATCCTCCCTATGTATTTGGATCTTCTGTGGAGGAGCTCCATGGCTGCTGCCCAAGTCTTTTTGGGGGGAAATAAAGGATTCAGGGTATGAGAAGAATAGATGGAAGTGGGGGAGGAAAGTTATTGAAAAGCATAAGAATAAACTCTCCCTCAGCTTCTGAGCTGAAACACTAACCTGGTGCTCTAGAATTTGGCTCTAAAATCACATCTGGATTCCAAACTTGCCCCTGCTGCTTACTATTTCTTTGTCCTTCAGCAAGATATGAAAACTCTCTGAACCTGAATTTCAATTTTTTCCTTCTTCAATATGGTAGAAATAATCATTCCTTTTTCATAAGATTATTTGAGTATCAAGTGGAATACTTAATATACCTTAACACACCAGGTGCTTAGCATAGTGCCAGAAGTTGGTAAGCACTGAACAAACGGCATAGATATTAATATTATTACTTTTATCTTCATCGTTCTTTTCACTGCCACCCTAGTCATTCATTGAAATAGCTTCTTCTGCTTCTGCTCTTCACCCGCCTTGTTCCAGCATGGTTAGCATGAGAGAACAGGGTTCTGAGAGTCTGTAGCTGCTCAGGACTACTAAGTCACTTGACTTAGTCATTCTTTCTGAGAAGGTGAATACAAAACTTTGACATTAAAGCAAATCAGGACTTTTGCCCCTTGGAGGCCTAGAAAGAAGCTACCTGTGGAGGCCTAGAAAGAAACTACGAACGGGGTAGGGACAGAGAAAGAGGGAGCAAGGAAGAAAGAGAATTCCAAGCAGGCTCCATGCTGTCAGCACTGAGCCCAAAGTGGAATTGAAACCATAAACCGTGAGATCATGAACTGAGCCAAAATCAAGAGTTGGACACTTAACCAACTTAGCCTACCCAGGAGCCTCACCTGTGTCTATTTTTAACCTATCGTCTTTTGAAATGGGATCTTTGGTTACAAGGAGTCTGGTGTCCTCAGTCTTGAGGGTTAATCTTATTCCAGCACGGTTGGAATGAGAGGACAGGGTTTAAGAGTCTGTAGCTGCTCATGTGGATGCATTTGAGTCCCTCAAACTCATTCTTTGGATGGGCCAGTTATTATAAGAAGAATCCATGGACTCTGATTCACAAATTATGTATAATCCGTCAAATATATACTGTTAGTATATATAGTATAAAAAATATAATATGAAAATATTAAAAATCAAGTCAGTCTGGACTAGGTCTAGATGACTCCTACGACTGGCTTAGATGCTTGACCTTAGCTGGGACCACCCAGTCTTGTCCGAAAGCTGATCTAGTAGACACTCTTCCCTGCGGTTGGAACTATGAGACCAATATTCTTGGAACAGTCTCCCTAATGCTTTCTGTATAGAGCTTCCCTGTGTGATAAAAGGACTCCAAATTTGCTTGAAGGATGAATCAGACTGTATCTACTTGCAATTAAAAAGTAACTTGAGTGAGTGTTCATGTAAGTTGTATATATAAAAAACATAGCTTCCCTGCCTTGAGTTTGTTTTTTCTTAAGTTAATAAGAAGCTGAGCACACATGTTTAATGCTTGGCTGGGCAGGAGATCCTGAAATCTTTGGCAATACCAACTTTGGAGCTCCTATATTGGGAATGGGAAGATTTTTTGTTCCCCCAACTCCTTTGTGGGCATATAACCAATATTAAGATTTTAATGAAACATTGTATTTGGGCCTTAAATTAATGCCTGAACATCATGGCAGTAGACTTTCTTTTTGCAATATTTAGAGGCTATGCTACCTTGCTATGTCAGGCTATGAGGAGAGCAGAAATGTCTCAATACAGTGGCTCAAGAGTCCAGACCTCTCAGGGTTACTGAATGGATAAGCACTGAGTTACTTCAGGCCTCAGGTTCTTTTCACTTTTTTGCTCTGCTCACTTCCAGGATGCTGTTCTCATCTACACAGTTGAATGTGTGAAATATTATCTCCAGGCAATGGTGTGTCTAGCTAGAGCTTAATTACTATAGAAGAAAGCACTTGTTCAGGGAAAGCTTGGCACAAAAACATGTATCTTTTTTTCCCCTCTAGTGAAAACTGGCAACTGCACCCTCCAATATCAGAAGTACAGATTGATTTTGCTAGTAAAGCAACTGAGATGTCTTAGCTGATGCTCTAATGTGATTAAAATTTGGTTATATGCAGAACTCTTTGTATCAATTGGTAACCAAACTGTCTGGAGTAGGGAAAATGAGAAAACAAGGAGTTTTATGTACTGCTACCAGGTAAAGATGTAATGAAGAGGTTGAAGAGACTAGCTGACCTGAGTGACTCTCATTAAGGCCCAATGGAAAGAGGGGTCAGAGGTGTGCCTGGATGGCTTAGTGGGTGAACTGTGTGATTCATGATCTCAGGGCTGTGGGTTTAAGCCCCATGTTGAACATGGAGCCTACTTAAGAAAAAAAAAAAAAAAAGACATAGGTAACTTCTTTCTAGGAGTTTCTAGGCTTCCAAGGAGCAAAAGTCCTGATTTGATTTGATGTCAAGTTTTGTATTCACCTTCTCAGAAAGAACTACCCAGTCAAAGGACTTGCCCAGGAGTACCTGGTCAGCATGGAGTAGAGGAGGCCTGTCCCCATATCACTCAAATAATTATTTAGCCTCCATCTTCTCACTCACGGTTGTAGTGATGACATCAGATGTTGTATGAGATAAGCTGTCTTAAAAAAAACTGACTCCCTACCAATCCTGTAAATAATGCCTTTCCCATGCATCACTTCTGTTTTCATGTGTTCAAAATTTAAAAACATCTCCCAAACTTTCTTGATCATGGCCTATTTTTGATAACATGGTGAAGTATATCTGATGTCCTTTTCACATTTGTATAAAATGACTTTCCTTTCTCACCATGACTTTGGTCTATCATCTATTTAAGACGTCAGCTTTGTGACAGGTGGTATTTGATATTGTGGCTAATCTAACATACTCTGAATCAAGGGTAATGGCATAGTACTAACAGTTGTTACACATTTATAATGTGTCAGGCACCTTCTAGGCATATTGTGTTTATTAACTCCCAATGTACATGATAATTAATTATCATAACAACCTTGAAGAATGGATAGTTTTATTATTCCCATTTTATAAATAAGAAAGCTTAACTTAAACAATTCAGCCAGCAGCATACCACTAAGAAGCATCAGGGACAAAATCCAAAACCAGATTGCGGTACAAAATCTACCAATGGTTCTATTCTCATTTAACAAAGACTCTTTGGAAAGAAGTAATAAAAGTATGTGAGTTGAAAAGTTACATAACTATAGAATGCTGGGCCAATGGGAGCTTAAATGTCCTCCAGTTCTTCTTGCCCCAAATACCAGGCCAAGAAATTAACTGTTTGCCCATCAAATGCAGACAACCAGGGGCAGAGATCTGACGCTATCAAAGAAAACAGTCAAAAAGGACAAGCAGATGACTGAACAGAACCCTTAAAAGAAGACAGTTAAAACGTTTGTGAATAAAAGGCAGTCTTCTGAAGTAGAAATCCAGCTTTCCCAGATCATAGACTCACTACCATATAACCCACTAGATGATGTTGTAGGTGGTCAAAAGGGAATATAAGGTTAGAGAAACATAAGCCCAGAGAATGTTTTTGTTTGGTTCTTTGGCAACCCTTGACTCTAGGAAATGATGGGGAAATTCTAATTTCTGAGAATGCTTTTCACAGGAAAGACAGAGATTAGGGTTTCCGATGAAGAAGAGATGCTGCAATCAAAGAAAGCAAAGTTCAGTAAAGCACTCAGGCCAGATGGCATTTATCTGAGTGTTCTGAAGCAAATAAGGTGTGAAGCAGCAGAGATTGATGAGGACAGATACTGCGTTCCTAAAAATAGCAACTGTTGTTGAAGATTGTCCAGTTTCTAACAGTGTCCTTTAAAAAGAAGAAGAAGAAGAAGAAGGGAAACCAAAATAAATACCAGGAATTCAGACAAGTGAACTTTGTCTTGTGCTAGGGTAATTGTTTGGGGGGGAAAAATTTGATAGCGTCAGATCTCTGCCCCTGGTTGTCTGCATTTGATGGGCAAACAGTTAATAACAGTACCAAATAAACCTGGGTTTGAAACTTCCCCATTATCTCTGCAGCAACAGTAATTTTCACTTTCCAGCCTTAAAAGTAATAATGATTAGTATAAAGCAACATCATACACTTGGCTTTTCAAAATATTTGGGATGAAGAATCTGATGTTTTCTTGTATCTAAAACTAGCTAAAGACTGGGCATCAAAGTGACTCAGTCAGTTAAAAGTCCAACTTTGACGTAGGTCATGATCTCATGGTTCATGAGTTGGAGCCTTGCATTGGGCTCTGTGCTGACATCTCAGAGCCTTGGATCCTGCTTTGAATTCTGTCTCCCTCTATCTCTCTGCCCCTCTCTTGCTCCCGCTCTGTCTCTCTCTCTCTCTCAAAAATAAAAAAGCCTTTGAAAAAAATTTTTAACTAAAGAAACTAGAATCATTTATAGTGTACACTTAGGTCAAAGAAAAGAGATTAGCTACAATATGCCTGGAATCTGGTGTTGGGATAAAATGAAATTTCAGACGCATTTCTAAAATAATTATGATGTCTGTGTGAGCCATAGGTAACTGATTCCCATATGATTGGCATTGTGTGGCAGCATCTACCAGGACAAGCAGTAAAAAAAAAAAGAAAGAAAGAAAAGAAAAAAGAAATGGTAATAACAGGATCATATCATCATCATCACTAACATTTATTGAGTGTTTATTACACGGAAAGCACATGGCTGAGTGCCTGATATCCATTATGTCAATTATACTTAGGCTGTGAGTGATGGTATAGTCTATTTCAGAAATATCTGTTATTTCAGAAGGAAAAATGTCCTGAGGGGTAGGATGGAATCACCTACTCTCAGAGTTCAGAGGAGTTCCAAACAAAGTTCATCTAAAATATTCTGAATAAAATTTAATCTGCTTTTAAAACACAATGAGGCCAAGATGGTTGTAAAGGAAGTCAAGGATGGAATCTGTTCTCTGCCCTCCAGTCTGTGGGTCAGTAGCTCTTATCTTCTAAACCTCCAGATAGTCAGACTAACATTGGTTCCAGATTCCACCTGAATCGCCAGCCCTGAGACTAGAGTTCCTTCTTTTCTTTTAATTTCCTGATCCTTAAACCCATTTCCTTACCTAACTTCTATCCCTTGCTATTTATAACTGTTTTGTGTTTGTTTCCTGATTCCTCTGGCTCAGTCTCTTTTCCCATGGCTTTCATCTGTGTGGTCCGCCGGGGATTTTAGACCCATGTGAGTCTAAAGCCTTCTCTCAAGCTTTGTAGGAAATTCTCGCAGGCCTTGACCCAGAACCTCCTCCCACCTAACCCAGTGCTAACTGACAGAAGGATCTAGAGCCCCTAAAGATTAGAACTATTCTATTAGTCAATGACCCTTCCCAATTAACATACTTAGTTCAGGGTTCTCCACACACTGTAAAGTACTTTCTGTTCAATAAGGATGCTGACTGAATTTATAGTGCATGCAGTAACATGAACTGCAGACCAAAGTCCAAATTACAACACATGACCTCTTTGGCTAGAAAGAGTAAAAAAAATAAAACAACCTTGGAGAGATGCCAGGTGACCCCGGACCCATGAGAGAAAAATGCACTAAACTCAAAGAGCAGTGCACACACCACAACTTTGCTTTCTGGTCCTTTGTGAACTATGATTGCTCTCTGTCACAAAATTATAAGCCTACTGAGAACAGGGTACGATAAAGTGTCAAGTGCAAGGTGCCTACCTTCCCCTCACTCCTCTTGCCACCAGGAACTTGCAGGAATTGAACTTTCATGTTAGCCTTCCTCCTTGGCATAACACTGACAATGGCCTTGAGCACTACAAAGCCACACTGGGGAAAGCATGTAATTTTGCCATATTCACATCACAACTAGACAGATAGTTATTTGGAAAAGGCTTTCTGCACTTTGCATCTTATGTATAATTATTCTATACAAACTGTCTTCTTCACAACCCAAGACTGGTTCCTTCCCTGTCTAAGTCTGTCAAACAGAAAATATCCATCATTGCCTGGTTCTTCTAAGACTCAAACTACAAACTCATACTGGTTTCTAGCTTTCTTAAAAGACTCTCTTTAATTTCACTTCTTACCCGCTAATCTGCTATATTTAATTAGTCCTCCAATCAATACTATTATTTTTCCTGTTCCCAAATCTTATTTATTATCTAATTATATTTTCAATAACCCAGAATGTAATGTTCTTCCTACAATCTCTATTCTTTATTCCAAGCTCTCCTCGAACCTACAAACTCAGTTTTAAAAAAATTAATCAGTTACTGTCCATAAATCCAAAAGTTCAATTTTAATCAATTAATGAATATACACACATCCATTTCCAGAGAAAACATAGATGCAGGTGTTTTATCACAAAATTTATATATGTACAATAGACTTGGGGCTAAATATTTTATATCCATCAAGAAGTAGACTTCTCATATCTCATTTACTTGATCAAAAAGAGAAAAGGGTCTATTATTCTGTGTAAGCAGGTGTTAACTATAACAGACACACATGGGGTTATCTGTCCAGCCTCCCCTATGGGATATGCCTCTTTTCTTCATCTCTTTCATGAGGTTATCATGGATCCTGTTCTGGGGCAACAGTTTTTTGGCCCAGGTGTGGAGAGTAGACTCAAAATGACTTTATCATCATCTCTACCCCACACCTCATATTCCTAGCCAAAGCTTGTAAGTTCCAGTCAGGTACCTCTCACAAATAGGAACTACTGGAATCCACCCTTGAGAGTAATTTATCTAGAACCGTTAATCATAGTTTGGGTGCCTGAAACAGGATGTAAAAAACTAGGAGGCCAACTATCAGTAATCATATTTCCAGTCATGTGGAGTGAAATAGGAGAGGAAATAAGAAAGAGAAAAATAAAGCTCATTTGCCAGAAGGTCAAAGAAGCAAGAGCTACACAGAATCCTAATTGTGCTCAGGTCTCTGTTTCCAGTTCTACCTAAAATCCAGCTGGCTTCCTCCCCTGGGTCTTTTCAGTTCCCCACATTGTTCAGATTAGTTTTAGTTGGATTCTGTTACAAGGAAGCCAAAGAGTCCCAATGAATGAAATTCCCACCATCTGAACTTACCAAATGGAAAGCTGAACCTCAGAGAAATCAGTGGACTTATCAGGAACATGTAGACAGTAACTTATGAAAGAAAAATTCAAACCATGCTTATTCATTTCTTATCAATGAATCTGAATAACTTTCTATTTCTGTGATGTTGTCTTTAGTAGTAGGAAAGTTTAAATCCATCATTCTCGTTAGGCTTTACACAGGGAAAAACAGTGTATTCTAGATAATTCTAAAACATGGAATCCTGGGTGGAACAAGGTGGAGCATAATTATATTGAATCCTCACTTTAAAAGCTAAGTGGGCCATGTTTCTCCTATAACTCTTTGAAATGGAAGGAACTCATCGTGAAATCCGAAAGAAAGTCAAGTACTTAACCAAGCACATGATTTGTATTATCGCAAAATTGCTAGTGTGATTCTTTCATATATTCGTAGCCATCATAGGGACACAGAGGGATTCTGCCACTCCAAGTTCTCATTTCTCATCCAAATTTTCTACAATCTCTAAAAATGTCAATCCATAGTCTGTTTAAATAAAACATAAATCTAGTAAATAAACAAAAATATAAATTTTAAAAGGGTCTAATTCCTCTGTTTCACTTTTATCACCTTAGGAGAAGGACCAAAGGACAAAGTAACTAGCACAATGAGCCCAGGGAAGTAAGGTTTACAAACGCATTTCAGGTAGTGCAAAACTTAAGTGCAGTAACTAAGGTTCGTAAGAAGGAACTAACGATACTGGGAGCATCTTCATGTATAGAGTGGTATAGTTTTGTTTTTAGGAACTTGAGTTTTGGAAGTAGGAATATTAGGTTTCCAATCTTCAACCTGTCATTTAATTTGTATGTGATCTTGGGCCTCAGTTTCCTGATCTGTAACACAGAAATGAAAACAGGGTTCACAAATTGGCAGTTGAGAATAGTAAATGAGTTAATATATTTAACTAACTTGGAACAAAACCTAGCAGATAGTAAGCAGTCAATACATGTTAGCTGTCATTATTAAGAGGTCAAGAATTATTTAGTTTTATAGGTTCAGATAAAGCGCTTTGTATGTGCACACATGCATGCATGTGCACGCACACACACCTGTTAGTTATTTAAATAAAAAAGAAAACCTGGAGGCGCCTGGGTGGTTCAGTTGGTTGAGCATCTAGCTTCAGCTCAGGTCATGATCTCGGGGTTCATGGGTTTGAGCCAAACATCGGGCTCTGTGTTGACAGCCAGCTCAGAGCCTGGAGGCTGTCTTCAGATTCTGTGTCTCCCTTTCTCTCTGACCCTCCCCTGCTCTTTCTTTCTCCCTCTCAAAAATAAACTAAAAAACATTTAAAAAAAAACAAAACCTAAATCAACAGAGTACATTTTAATTAAATCAGCTAATGGCATAGTATAGATCAGTTGGAAAATGAGTTTACTTCACAAATTATTTCTAACATGTTTCCTCATAAAACAGTAGGACCTCATTAGATATAGATGTTTAAAGGGAACATTAAAAGCATATAATGTATAACCACACAGTTTGCTTAACAACTGCTTTTTAAAATTATTGTTATTTGAAATAGTTTTTAGTTTAAGAGAATTTTCTGAATTATTTTCTGAAAAAAATCAATAACTTGGTTCCATCTCTTGAGATCACTGGGTCATAGAAACTACCCATGTTCAGACATTTGGAAACTGTCCAAAAAAAGGCAGCAGCTTTGAAGTATCCTCAAGTATGAGAAGGGCATGTAGAAACAATTAATCATAAACAAGTCATTAAAATTAAAAGTGTATTCTTAAATCGCTTCTTGATTAAGAACAAATGCCTCATTAATCTGGAACATATTGACTTGAGAACACAAGTAAAGTCAGAGAGTAATGACTGGCATGGGACGCAAGACACCGTGTGTTCCTGTCTCAAAAGCTCTGAAGAGCAGACTCCACAAAAGGTCACTGGATGCAGTGAATTGAACAGAAAATCTCGTGTCACCCAGTGATGCTAAGGTAAATTTTTAAAAATCTAGATAACAGAGAACATTGTGCACCAGAAGCCCCATCTATAGATTCCAAGTACATTCCATTTATTTTAATATTAGTATTTCGTATGTTAGTACTTTTATTCGCCTTAATCCCAGATGCACAAAATAAAAATTAAAACATACATAAAATCAATAAGGCATACTTTCAAAGAAACTTGGCATCCTTTCCTCCCAACCCCCAGCCCCATCTCCCAAGTGTTAGTTAAATATGTGAATAAATATTAAACACCAACACAAATAGCTTTGGACAAAATTCTAACGATGTAATTGTTTGCAGATTTTCTTTGGACCATACTAAAGCTGTATTTCTTAAAGGAGTACATGGTACTTGGTAAATAAAATAATAGATGCCCATCAATGTGAAATGTGCCTAAAAAAAAAATCACAGACATAATTTTTAAAAACATCAGATTTTAAACATCCATGTGAAGATGACTGTGCAGTTCTTTAAAAACTGAATCTTATTTTGGAGTAGCCATTACATCTTAAATTCTGAAAAGCTTCAGAGTTTTATCTTCTAGAAGGTAAGTTCCATGAAGAAAAGAACTTTTTTCTGTCTCAATTACTACTTAACCTCCAGAACAGTGCTTAGAACATAATAGATGCTCAGTATGTACTTGATGAATAAGTAACTTCAGCCACAGGTGAAACCAAAACTTGGATATATATGTTGTGATTTATAAATTTAACAATTAGTCTCAGGACTTTATACTATTTAGTTGGCTGCATATCCATGCCATTCCACATCTCCTTTATACCAGCATAACTTCCAGAAAGATGTCTCCTCATGATAAAGAGGAAGAAAATACTCAGAAAGGATTGTATTAGTTTTAGATAAATATTATATGCAATAAAACCTCCCAAAAACCACTTTCTATAGAATAATACAAAAAATTTATAATAATTTTTCCAAGACCAGGATAAATCTTCTGAAGTCAAACAAAATTTGACATCATTTTTAGAGTCAAATTCAAGATAGAAGACTGTATTATATTTTCTAAAATAGTTTACTTCATCTCAGACTTCAAAACAAGGGAAAGATAAAAATTTTCTAGAAAAATTTTCTCGAAAGTGAAGAGAAAAAACAGAAAGTAGAGACTTACTACTCAAAGCTGTAATCAGACTTTATTTTCAGCAATATTTAAACCCTATTTTCCCCAAGACTTTAATCTCAAAAGCAAGATGGCAAAGAAGATGATGGATAACCAACCAATAAAAAAGTTTCTTATTTATTAGATGTACACTCAGCTGGTGTTAGAATGTGGTAGCACATCCCCATGAGAAACAAACAATCCAGTTATAGGCACAAGCTTAGCAATCAGGAAACAATTATATACTGCCTTATATTCTCTTAAGTACTAAATTGTGTAGAGCCTATTCTGAATGGCATTGAGATGAGAAATAATTCCAGCACCTCACACAATGTCTCCACACATATTAGATATGCAATAAATACTTGAGAAGTAACTGAAAGCTTTAATGAATGGATGAATGAATGAATGAATGCCTTTAGAAGTTAATCCTGTTTAGGATCCTGGAGGATGATGTCCAGTATCTTCCACAAATAACATTTCAATTTTTCCTACTTTTCTATCTTCACATACATGATGGAAATGGTGTGAACCTTGCGTAGAAAAGGTGGAAAGGTAGAAAACACACTGTCTTCCTGATAATATTGGTGGTCTTGGAAACTCAAATTACCATGATTCAGTTGGCCTGACCCATCACATTCTCCTTCTCAGGAATTAATTCTATGAGACTCATAGGATTGTGGCCAGTTTAACTGTTTGCTTTAGGGCCTGGGGCCATGCAAGATCAAAGCCAGGCAGCCATCTGAGGCCCTGTGAAAAATAAGCAGCCAAAGTCAGTTGGGATACAGAGAGAACTTGAATAAAAGCAGACTAAGGAGAATGTCCAGAAAAACATGGTCCTTGAAAGAAAGACAACTTGAGAGAGGAAGAATATTCTGAGAAAAGGCTAATCTGTCCTGTCGCTTTAATGTTCAGTTTTATTTGGATTCCAGAGATACTTCTTTCTCTCACTTAAATTAAATTACTTTGAGCCAGTTTGTATTTCTCATGACTAAAAAAGGCCAAACACTTACCTTTCAGTAATTTTATTCTTTTTCCCACTGTAGTTTGTTAACATTGCTTTTACCTCGCTTTAGATAATATAAACATTGGCTTGGAAGTGCATTTTTAAAGCCATTTTAACTATTTGGTGATGCTAACAGAGTTCATATATTTCCATAGGATTTTACTTTACAGCAATTCTGAGAGAAAAGATTAATTTATTGTTCTTGTGAGTTTTTATTCCACTCAAATTTTGAAAATCAAATATTTTAAATTGTTGCAAATCAAATTAAGCATTCGAGAATGCTTTTTTTAACTTTGAAGAGAATGTTTTGGGCTAGTATTGGAAAAACTTATTGAATGAATAAATTTATTGAACTTATTGTATGAATTTAGCAAACTTAGCATTTATACAAAGTCCAAGAGCCACTGGAAAATTTCTATAATTAGTTATTCTGTTGTCCATGCCCACAATAGAAGAAAAAGATGAAACAGAATTTTTCTCCACACAGTTGACCAAATTCCCTTTGATCTTTTTTTTTTTTAAGTGCTTTGTTAAAACAGCTTGGGGGTTCACTGTTTAAAAGTTAACTCATGGTATGTGTTTGGCTGTTGATAGTTTCTTTGCCCCTGGGTACAGTGTTTAACTTGTACATCTCAGTCATCGGAATGATCCTGGTGATCTGAAAGTGTTGGCTGTGGAATGCCCAAACCTTCATCCCGAAGGTGCGTGGAAGTAGACCTCACAGAAAGAGGTAGTTGTATCAGAAACCACCCTACCCTTGCTGCTGGTGGCTTACTATACTGTAAAATAAAAGGGGCCAGAACACATGCTCAAGAAGGAGATAGATCCTAGATTCCTTACTCACACCTAGAGTGTGGGAAAAGAACCAAAAACCTCTGAGAGTATGACCTATGGCCAGTTACACTTAAGAGAGGCACATCTAGAGGTGCCTGGGTGGCTCAGTCGGTTAAGCAGCTGGCTTGGGCCCAGCTCATGATCTCGCAGTTTGTAAGATCAAGCCTTGTGTCTGGCTCTGTGCTGACAGCTCAGAGACGGGAGCCTCCTTTGCATTGTCTCCCTTTCTCTCTGCTCCTCTCCTGCTCATGCTCTGTCTCTCTGTCTCTCGAAAATAAATAAATGTTAAAAAACAAAAAAGCACATACTGAAAGTAAGATTATCAGTGATATTTGGTGACCTCATCACCTATAGAAGACAAGAGTTTGGTAGTATTGTTCTTGGAATACTTGCTCTATTAAGATTTAGCAAGACAGCTTGGAAAATAGGTTAACATCAGGTTTCCTGTTGAAACTCAAGATGTAAGACTGCAATCAAAGTCTCCAAAGGTAAAGTAGATTGAGGTATCCATGTTAGAGTCAAAAGGGGTCTCTATGCCTTGTTTGATAATTATATGCATAGGAAGAAGCTAAATCACATCTATAATTTTCCACTTAGCACATCAGATTTGGCCCAGAAAAATAAAGTACATTTATAAAAACTACAGAGGAAAAATTGAAAAATTTTGGAAGTATTAAAAAGTATTGGATCTGGAAATTCAAATCTAATTCCAAGAGACTAATGGTTGTAACCCAAGTTTCTGGCTTCAAATCATATGTCACAAGAAACAAAGAAAGGAGATTTTAATAGGTTCTTTTATCTTAAATACTTGTTTACTGTCAGATTTGTGGTTTGTTCTTCCCCGCCCCCGTAATGGTACCCGACATTTTCTTCCTCTTTCTCTGTTTATGAAACCTCACATCCTCACGCCTCAGTCTGCAACTAGAATGAAGGCACATATCTTTGCTCTAAGCTACAGGTTTCTCTCTGCGCCTACTTTTTTTTTTTTTTTTTTTTTACCCAATGTTTATTTATTTTTGAGAAACAGAGAGACAGCATGAGTGGGAGAGAACAGAGAAAAAGGGAGGAAGAATCCGAGGCAGGCTCTATACTCTGAGCTGTCAACACAGAGCCTGAGGTGGAACTCAAATTCACAAACTGCGAGATCATGACCCAAGCCAAAGTCAGGCGCTTAACCGTGGGAGCTACCCAGGAGTCCCTCCGTTTACCTACTTCTAAAGAATCCTAGGCTCCTGGGGGGCCTGGGTGGCTAAGTAGGTTATACATCTGACTTCAGCTCAGGTCATGATCTCACAGTTTGTGGTTTCAAGCCCCGCGTCGGGCTCTGTGCTGACAGCTCAGATCCAGGAAGCTGCTTTGGATCCTGTGTCTCCCTCTCTTTCTGTCCCTCCCCTGCTTGTGCTCTGTCTCTCTCTCAAAAAAAAAAAAAAAAAATTAAAAGAAAAATTAAAAAAAAAAATCTTGGGCTCCAAAGAGTTTTTCCTAGCACCCAAGAAATATTGGCAGTTTTGTGTTTTGAATGTTGAAAAACATCTAGTGGTGCTGGTCTGGACTCTCCCAGCATTTTACCATGGGTCTATGGGGAATCAGAGTGTTTGCCTATATCAGGATCCTTAAGGAGTGTATTTATTACCTTATCCAGCACAGCTCCCAGGATCCCTAATGCTGCACAGCACTGTGGTACCTTCTGAACACTTTCCTTCAATCTACCCTGGTCAGCAGAAATGGGGAAAATATTTCTTTTTTTTTTTAAGTATGTTTTTTAATTAATTTATTTATTTTGAAAGAGAGAAAGAGAGAGCAGAGTAGTCGCAGAGAGATAGAGGGAGAGAGAGAATCCCAAGCAAGCTGCACACTGTCAGCACAGAGCCCAATGTGGGACTGGAACCCACAAACTATGAGATCCTGACCTGAGCTGAAATGAAGAGTCAGATGGGTAACCAACTGTGCCACCCGGGTGCCCTGGGAAACTATTTCTAATTCCTGAATTCTTGGGACTCAAACTATCCATTGCCTCCCCACTCAGGAATGAGATGCCACTTTATCCTCTCTCTATATTTCTTTCCCTCTTGACTCCCAAAGCCTTCTCGTGGCTTCAGATACAAAACTTCCTCCTCTCTGCTCTCTCCTTCCTTCTCCAAATGCAAATTAGACACAAATATATGCCTGCAAGGATTGCTGAATCCAAAAAGCTGTTCTCAGTTTAAGCTAAGAAAAGACCTCAATCTACATCTACATTTGCTCCTTTCAAACCACCAGACTACAATAGTTAATAAAGATGAGATGCAGAGTCACCTTTATACCTTAGTCCTTTGTATTTTCAGTAGGATGAACACCATGGTTCTTCCAGCTTGCCAAAAAATTTAAATGAAAATGTGCTGAAGTAGGAATAAAACTTAGTGCCAGCAAGGTAAAATGACATGTGATATTGTTCACGGGAAATAATGGCCAACAGAAAGATTTTCTATCATGTCAAACAGATGGGAGAGGCATGGATAGAAAGAAGAGAGTAAAACGGTAGAATAAACACAAGTTGGGAACACCACTGAGAGAATTAATAGGTGTTATACATGAAAGAGATGGCCTGAAATGGTTTATAACTACAACAAGACATCATCTATTTTACTGGTATAATCTTATATCGTCTGGTATTATGCAAGGTATATACAGCACAAGGGACTGGGAAGTGGAAAAAATTCATTTTCAACAGAAGAGGTGAGTTGCCACACTGATTCGGGTGTGCTACCAAATAGTGAGATGACCCAGGAGCAATCCAGGAGGAGTGACCCCACAGAGGACTTGCAAAATGGGAGCTAAAACAGAGAAGAAGGGGACAGAGATACTTCAATGAAAAAAGATCACACAGGCCTATAAGGAAGAGCTTGTATTAAAAAACAATGACTCCCTTGCCAGAAAGAAAAACTTAACTTAGGGCATAGTATGTAAGCTCTGTAAATGTTCAGTTATCACAGCAAAGAACACAGTCATTTATAAGCTGGGTAATTAGAAAATATTTAGATTGCTGCATCTCAAATAGAGACAAGTCTGTATTCTAAATACAAAATCTTCTGAGTCCATTCTGTTTTCCATCATTCAGGAGTTGTGAGACTTACATACTATTTTCAGACGCAAAGTTCTGCTCGATTGAATAAAGCTATGATTGACATCTTAAACAAACTGGATCGACAGGTTCCATTGCTTTCAGAGTCTGAAACAGTGCCATCCCCCTTTCAGAGTCCATACCTAAGGACGTTTCCAAGGCATCACAATATTATGTTGGCCTAGTTACAAAAGAGAAAGCGCCCTTTCTAAATTCCTTGCATGTACGTTCGTGCAAGCATGCCTGCTGGTGGGGTAACCAGCAGCCTTCGGTCTAGAAACATTGCCAAGAAAGAAATGCATTACTAGCAAAACTGTGAGGCATAAACTATCATGACTTAAAAAAAAAAAAAAGATTTCACATATCTAAGTGTGTGTTGTTGTCTTTATAAAGCATTCATTTGGGAGGCTGCAAACTTATTCTAATAAAGCTGCTATTACTCAAAACATGGTAAGCGTTCCTCGTTGAAGATGACCATTTTCTGTGCCACATTTTTTAACGTCTTTATGGTAATGCATCTTCATCCTTTGTGTGTAAATTTGATTTACACGTAACAAAAAGTTACTCAGAAGGAAATCTTAATTTGGGAATATCGTAAAAAGGTAAGGCAAACTTTGGAAAAGCTTTGTGTTCTTATCGATATATTTATCATTGGTGAGCTATTAATTTTGTTACACCTCACACTTTCCAATGTTTTATGAGTTAATTTTGTTGCCTTTGTTTTCAAAATTAGTAACATCCTAAATTCTGCTCCTGACCAAAAAAAAAAAATAGGTTACACATGTGTATGTTTGTTTCATTACATAGTGAAAGCAAAGAATCTGCAGAATTCATTTATATTTAGCAGGAAAATATTGTTGCTCCAGATAGAGTTTAAATCCACCACTGATAACTAAGCAAAACCCTTGCAACTGATTCACTTCTAAAAAGATACATCAAAATATGAGATTACTTTTAGCTAATTCTTTCCATCTACTCTGCAAGATGCTTTGACAGTAATTTTAATAGTTTATAGTGTCATATTTTATTAAGATTTTTCTCCTTTTAAAAATGTTTTTTATAACTTCTCTTATGCTCATCAGTTATCACTATTAATATTTGTACATTTTTCTCTATGATTGATACAGGAAATTTTTGATGCCAAATGCAGTAACATAATGTTTTGCTATAAATTCTAGAACTTCAACTTAATATAAAACCAGTCGAGTAGCCTTTAAATTATATCAACTCAACCAAACTTATTTATGCAAAATGTTTCTCCCTACCAATGTGCTCATGGGCAAAGACTGCTGAGTTAGGTGTTCTGTACCTCCCAAAATAATTATTCCATATGATATTAGGTTATAGAATGTGGGTCACAAATTCCTGAAGCTTACAGAGGCTCTGGGAGGTGTAGTCCCCTGTCTTCCAGCCTTAACAATGCTCATGCTTGAGAACCCAGAACTGGGCCCACAAATATACGGTCAATTAATTTTTGACAAAGCAGGAAAGAGTATCCGATGGAAAAAA
>NC_043704.1:29139331-29268316 GCF_006229205.1 Suricata suricatta | reverse complement strand
GAATGCTGAAAATGAACTGAGAGTTGAAGGGGAAGGGGGAGGGGGGAAAAGGGGTGGTGGTGATGGTGGAGGGCACTTATGGGGAAGAGCACGGGGTGTTGTATGGAAAACAACTTGACAATAAAATATTGAAAAAAAAAACAATGCTCATGCTTGAAACTTATGTCTTTCCTACCTGTTTAACTTGTTTTCTAAAATACAGCATATTTATTTCAAAAGTCAAACCATAGCAAAGTGAAAAGGAACACGACAGCTGTGATAGAATGAAAATATGCAGTGGAATAAGGGGTCAAAGGCTGGCCTGAAAATAGACACGGTGTCATCAGGTGGTGGACTGACCACTACGTTCTCTCTGTTCCACAATTAAATGAAGTTTCATGTAGTTATTTTGCCAAAAGTCATAAAAGGATATCATTTCTGTGAGATGTGATCTCTAGATCATGGTCGCTTTACGCTAGCTCTATCAACATTTGGGCCTGGATAGTTCTTCAGTGAGGGCAGTGTGGATTAGGCACTGGGCGCTGGGAGATGTTTAACAATATCCTTGGCCTTGGCCCACTAGATGCCATTAGCAACCCTATTCCCAAAAATGATTCCAGACGTGGCTAAGTGCTCCCCCCGCTCCCGGGGGGATGAAATTCTCTCTCCTCACCACTCCTTCACCTAACTTGAGAAGCACTGCTTCAGATCAACCATTTTGATATTTAGGATACATTTCTGACAATATGTTACAGAAGGTTTACGTCATGTCATTTATTATTCATGTTCGTTTAGTGTTTTCCTATAAGTAGCTTGGGGTCAAGAAAATGCATCCTAATCCGTATAATAAAAATTCTCATCAACTATGTTCCTGTGTTCTTAAAGTTCTTTTGAAACTGTGAACCTGCGTTTAAACCTATGTTTCTGCAGTTCACACAAAGAAGAAAAGTGCACTGTGTCTAGGCCATAAAAAGTGTAATATGGCCAAATACAGCATACACTAGCATTATAAAGCGTATCTCAAATATTTGCAGCATTTCATGGCAACAAAAGCTGCTGTAGAGTAAGTGGGTCAGAATTACCGTCAGGGAAGCGAACCCAAAATACTTTTGGATTATTATAGGCCAGGCCAGCGGAAGCAAAGCTCGTTAGATTTGAGAGGCAGTCCTTGGAGACAGTTAAAATATCCCCAGTCAGACTGCATTTGCAACCAACATAGCCCTGAGTTAACCAAGTGGGCACCTGGGAAGACTGAGATACTCTGAGAACAAACCTGATTGTGTAGGTGATGCTAGCAGAAGCTGCAGGTCTGTTCTTGCCCAGCTCCACGAGTTTAGTAGGCAAGCAACAAAAGAAACAAGCAAACAAACAAACAAAGACAAACTTCAAATTTCAGTCCAAAAAGTATCAGGCTTTATTGAACATAAAAGTAACTCAGGGGAATGTAAACCTTGAATAATGGACAGACTGTGATAGCAAGTGAATTAAGGAGCCCAGAGTGGCCTTCCAGTTACCTTGGCAACCAGAGAAGCAAGCAGAAGGCCTCAATGAGTTTTAAAACCCACACACACTACACCTGAAACTAATATTGCTCTGTATATTAACCAACGGGAATTAAAACAAAAACCAAGAACAAAACAAAACAAAAACAAGAGAAAGGACAAAAACCATATAACTATGTCAATAGATGCAGTCAAGGCATTTGGCAAAGTACAACATCCGTTCATGATAAAAATCCTCAACCATGAAGCAGTGAAAAGAGAAATTAAGAAAACAATCCCACTTACAATTGCACCAGAAAGAATAAAATACCGAGGAATAAAGTTAACCAAGAAAGTGAAAGATGTGTACTCTGAAAACTATAAAACACTAAGGACAGAAGTTGAAGGTGACTCAGAGAGTTTTTTTCATGAATCAAAATTTTGGAGATCAAAGTACACTTTGAGCTATGGAAATACATGGTGCCATTTTACTAATAAAATGGAATAATAAAAGTAAACAAATAAATAGATAAATAAAATGCCCATACATGCACACTTGAGGCTCACAAATACCTGAATAATAATGATAATAGTCCTCCCGAGTGATAAAGTGCAGATAACTCCCTTCAGTTTTGCAACTCCAAAACCAGTTATTTTACCCTTGATGCTTTGATAAGAACTTCCCATGTGTAGCAAAGGCCGGAGTGCACTGTGGGAAAGTTTGCAGTGCAGGGGAGGGGAGAACTGGCCTCATTCCAGAGTCATCTAAATGTTCCACCACGGTCACATTCCAAGCTCCTGAGAAGATGGCAGAGGGAAGGTTACTTTACCAAAGATCAGAAACATGGGCACGCGGTGCGTGTGAATTCAAGCTATGTGACACACGTGTTGCTCTTACATTCCGGCTGCCTCCAAAGCTGGCTGGGAGAGGCGGGTCACCGTGAGCTGGAGCAGCACTGGAGAACCTGAGCTGTTCTGATCCCCACATCCTTACGGTGTTGACTCTCTTCCACCTGAATCACGATCACATCTCATTTGCGATGGAGGCCTGGAAACGCTTCTTTTCTAAATGACATTTGTTTTCATGCTGCGTTACTCTTTTTTACTAATTGCTTTTGGGCACAGCCTATTTTGTAACCATTTACTCCAAAGCCAAACATTACAAATGGTTATAATCATGCACATCAAAAGGTCGGAAGAGTGAGTTGAGAAACATACAGGAGTTAGAGAGAGGAAGAGAGAGAGAGAGAAGAGATCAGATAAAACCATCAAATAATTTCTGTGTATCAAAGAGGAGAGAAAAGCTACTTCCTAAAGGTTTGGGGGAGGGGAGTTCCCACACTAAAGAGAACCCTGTACGCATCGTTCTTACTTCTTAAAAGAGATTCTGAAAGTACAGGCATTAAACGTAGCGTTAAAACTACGTACAGGTTCTTTTCCTCAGAAGTAAATTACATTGTTTTATTACTACAATATGCAGTTCTAGAGGCAAGTAATTATTTTTAGTGGCTGGGAAGAAATTAGCTCCACAAATGAGGAGCAGTTTAAAAAAAATAAGAATCATAATACAGCCAAGAGAACTGTTTCTCTGGGCGTCCATGTAGAATTAAATTCTAAAACATGCCTAAGCCCGCAGAACCAGAGGGCAAAGTTTGCCCTCCTGTCCGTTCTTACCAAAATTACCCTTCACACACAACATTTCCCCCTTCCTCCTGCTCCAAGCACTTCAGGTATCTCCAGGATAAAACACTGTAAACAGATGCCTGTGGCCAAAAGCACAAAGTTTTCCAGATAAATTTTTCTGCGCTCACACAAATGGACCCAAAAGGGTGCAGGAATGTACACTTTTAATCTAACAGCTACCGTCTTTGAAATCTCAGATTATGCATAACCTATTTTGTGATAAAATCCTAATCTGGTCACTTAAAAAAAACAGAGACATATACCATCACCATTCTACCTTAAATATGTAATATCTCGGAGTGCCTGGGTGGCTCAGTCGCTTGGGCATCCATCTGACTTCAGCTCAGGTCATGACTTTGCAGTTTGTGAGTTCGAGCCCCACATCAAGCACTGTGCAGACAACTCAGAGCCTGGAGCCTGTATCAGTTTCTGTCTTTTTCTCTCTCTGCCCCTTCCCTGCTCATACTCTCTCTCTCTCTGTCTCTCTCTGTCTCTCTCTGTCTCTCTCTGTCTCTCTCTCTCTCTCTCTCTCTCTCTCTTCCTGTGTCTCACAAAAATAAATAAAATGTATAAAAAATTACTTAAAAAATATTAACCCTACCTGAAGGTCTTCAAGTACTAATTTGTCTCCTTTCTGAAAATTCTTCTTCATGTTGTTATTTCTCTGACATTTCATATATTATTGTTAGAATTCCTATTGTGGGTAAACGGTATCTGTAAATAATATGTGCAGGATTTCTTAATAAGTTTTCACAACTATTTATATGGATACTTATTTTAAGACACTGTTTGAAAGTTTGGGTGATAATTTGATGAATCACAACTATTAGATAACTGAAGAGAATAAATACATATAAGTCTTCCCTTTGTGTTTGATTAAAAAATATTAAGATTTCATTCATGCTGTCTTCTTATATTAAATTTCTTGGGGGTCATCAGATCTCGATGCTAACAGGGCAGAGGAAAGAGATAGAGAAGAACCAGATACTGAAAACATATGGTGTCCATCTTGCAAGCATAAGGCTCCCTGGTATTATTGTGACACTCTGTGTGCGCAGGAAAGCTGGAGCAAGCCAGTAGGCAATCTGCTGTCTAGTCAGAGGAGTGCCAGAAGCAGGTGGTGCCGACCTAACCTTTTCCTTCCACCTTAGCAAATACTCTTAGCAAACCCTGCGCTCGTCACCCTCGTGTGGCTTTAAAACATTGACTAGATGAAAAACAAGCATTTGAAAAATGACAGTTCATAGGGAGTCATGAGGCCAGAAACTGCTGTTGTTTTTTCCCTGTTTTACAGTTTTATAATTTATGTAATTTAAAAAATTTTTAAATGCACATATTTTGAATGTTTACTTGTCTGAGTTCTGATAACTGATGTATACACCAACATAACACCACCGCCACAAGATATAACAAACAGTCCAGTTCCTCCAGAAATTGTCTTCCTGACCCTTTTCCAGTCAAACCCCACTGGACTGATTTCTGTCACCATAGGTCATTTTTGCCCATCCTTGAAGTAATACGCCATATTCATTCTTTTGTATCTGGCTTTTCTGCTCAATGTTATGTTTTTGAGATTCATTCCTGCTGTTGCAGATCTCACTAGACCATTCTTTTTCATTGCTGAATAATATTTCATTATATGAATGTACTACAATTTGTTCATCGATTTATCTGAATATAGATACTCAACTTCCAGGTTTTCACAGATCATTCTTACATAAGAATGTGATATATATTTTTAGGCACATATATTTTTATACCACTTGGATAAATACCTAGGAATGGAATCCTAGTATATAAATGTTTAAACTTTAACAAACTGGCAAGCCATACTCCAAAAAAGCTATAATGTTTTATGCTACTGACAAGAATGTGTATCTAAATTGCTCCACATTCTTGTTAATATTTGGTGCTGTCAGTCATCTAATCATTCCCATGGGTATGAAGTGCTGTCTCATTATATTTGAATTGCATCTTCCCCATGACTTATGATGCTGAGTATCTTCTCGTGTGCTCATTGGCTTCGTTCTTACGTGGGATGGCTCATTCTTACACTTTCTTTTGCCAAGTGTGTGTTCAAGTTTCTTCCCATGTTTTATTAGGCTGTTTAACTTTTTACTGGTGACTTGCAAAAGCTCTTTATACAGTCTTGATATTGTTTATTCATGAAATAAAAATGATAAGACTATTTTTCCCAGTCTGTTGCTTGCCTACTCCTTTTGTGTTCATGAACAGAAATTTTTAAGTTTGATGAGCTCCAAATATTCTTTTATAGGTTATATCTTTTAAAGTCTGTCTAATAAATTTTTGTATGCCCTAGGATGGCAAAGATATTCTTACTTGTTTTCTTCTAGGACATTTTTTATTATAGTTTTTATATTTAAGTTCATGTAAAGGAGGCAAAACTTTACCTCTACCCTCTGAGGTCTCTAGCTAGTTCTGAGAGTTACATTGACATGAGACAGATTAATAGGACCAAAGCAGCATACAGATTTTTACATATATGTGGGAGCCCCATAGAAAAAATGAAGACCCAGAGAAGTGGTCAAGCCTAAGTATTTATACACAAGGTTGAACAAAGAGAGACAATGCATGTAATAAAAAGTAAAAATATAAGAAGAAAGGAAGATAAGAATGATTTTAACAAGGTGTTTCTACAGATTTCTCTTGGCCTCAAGCCCTTGTATCTGGTGATAAGAATACTTCTTTCCTCCTGGTATAGAATTCACATGGGAATTTCACTTCTTACTTTCAGAAAGAAGAGGGAAGGTTGGATATGGCCCTTCTTGCACCTGCTGTTTTTCCAGTGATGTTAGCTCAAAATAATCCGTATGCCAACATGGCATATTTTGAGGTGGCATAGTCTGCTATCCTTGGTTTATGATCCATCATCAAATAATATTTTGTATTGAGTGAGGTTAGATCAACAAACATTTTTGAAATGGATATCCAGTTGTTTCTGCATCATGTTTAAAAGAATTTTCTCTCCCTCATTATGGACCTGATTTGCCACTTTGGTCAGGTAACAAATATTTGTGTATATATATATATCATATATTTGTGTGTGTATATGTGTACCACATGTTTGTATACATATGTGTATGTATATATGTGACACATTTATATATATCACATATATGTGATATAATTTGTGTATATATCACATATTTGTGTATGTTCCTAGTCTGGATTTTTAAATTCTGTTCCTTCAATCCATTTGTCTACTATTATGCCAATACCACATTGACTTGATCATGGTGACATTGTATTAAGTCCTGAAATCAAGTAGTGTAAACTCATCAACTTTGTTCTTCTTTATCAATATTGTTTTGGCTTCTCCAAGTCCTTTGCATTTTTAGACTAACTTGTAATTTCTTCAAAAAAGGCTGCTTATATTTTTATTGAAATTGTGTCATATCTATAAATAACCTGGGGGATGATGGACGTCTTAGCAATATTGAGCTTTCCAATTCATGAATATGGTATTTATTTAGGTTCATTATAATTTTATTCAGTAATTTTTTTAAGTTTATCTATTTGAGAGAGAGAGAGCTCCTGCATGCACAGGGGAGGGGCAGAGAGAACCTCAAGTGGGTCTCATCCTGTCAGCACAGAGCCCAGACACAGGGTTCAGTCTCATGATTGAGATTGTGGTCTGAGTTAGTTGCTTGGGGTGCCTAGTGGCAGTCGATTAAGTGTCTGACTCTTGGTTTTGCTCTAGGTCATGATCTCAAGATTTCATGAGTTCAAGTTCAGCATCAGACTCTATATTGGCAGTGTGGAGCCTACTTGGGATTCTCTCTCTCTCTCTCTCTCTGCCCCTTCCCTATTCATGCTGTCTCTGTCTCTCTCAAAAATAAATAAACTTTAAAAAAATTAAAAAGTTAGTTGCTCAACTGACTGACTGAGACACCCAGGCTCCCTGAAATTTCTTTCACTGATCTTTTGTAATTTGCTTATCTTTTGTTAGATGTGTTTCTAGATACATAAGGTATTTTGAGATTATTTAAATAATATTTGAAAATTTTATTTTGTAGCTTTTAATAGTACAATGTGATAATAATACAGTACAATTGATTTTTGAATATGGAGCCTATGTCTTAAGACTTTGTGAAATTCTCCTATTAGTTTTAATTATTATTATTATGTATGTGTGGATTCCATGGAGCTTTATACACATACAATTATGTCATCAGTGAAATATGACAGTTTCACTTGTTCCTTTTTAATATTTATGTCTCTCTGTCTCTCCTTTCTGGGTTTGTTGCAGTAACTAGGACCTCTAGTACAATGTGGAATAGAAGTGGTGACAGCCATTCAAATATTCATCAATGTATTTTTCTTTCTGGTGCTCTTTCTTCTTTCCTGCATATCCTGGTTTTCACATGGCATAATTTCTCTTCATTTCAAAAAATTTCTTTAAATATTTTTTGTGGTCCAGATCTGCTGCAGACAAATTCAACCAGGTTTCTCTCTGAAACTACCTTAATTTCATCTTCATTTTTGAAGAATATGAATTACAGGTAAATAACTTTTTATTTTAGCATCAGATGTTGTTCTTTTTTTCTTCTAGCCATCATTGTGATGAGAAGGCAGCCATTATGCTCATCATTGCTCTTCTCACTGTTTGTTGCTATCTCTTTTATTTTTCTATTTTAAAAACTTGTAAACATATGACTTAGGTGGATATTTCTTTGTATATAGTCCACTTAGAGTTTTTGTACTTCTTTGATGTCTTTCACTAACTTTGGAAAATTCTCATTATATTCTCAGATACTGCTTTTGGCTCACTCCTTCTCCCCTCACCTAGGACAGCAATAACACAGATGTTAAATCATCAAATCACAGATCTCTGGTACTCAACTTCATTATTTTCATCATTGGGTTTCTTTTCTCTGTGTTTCATTTTGGATAATTTCTACTGACCCATTTTTAAACTCTGCAGTTCTAAATCAAGAGACTATAGATGCTGGTGAGGTGTGGAGAGACGGGCACCCTCCTACACTGTTGGTGGGAATGTAAACTGGTGCAGCTGCTCTGGAAAACAGTGTGGAGGTTCCTCAAAAAACTATCCATAGAACTCCCCTATAACCCAGCAATAGCACTGCTAGGGATTTACCCAAGCAATACAGAAGTGCTGATGCATAGGAGCACATGTACCCCAATGTTCATAGCAGCAATGTCAACAACAGCCAAAACATGGAAAGAGCCTAAATATCCATCACCTGATGAATGAATCAAGAAGATTTGGTATATATATACACTATATGGCAATGAGAAAGAATGAAATCTGGCCATTTGTAGAAAAGTGGATGGACCTTGAGGGTGTCATGCTAAGCAAAATAAGTCAGGCGGAGAATGACAGATACCATATGTTTGCACTCATAGGTCTAACAGGAGAACAGGAGAAACCTAATGGAGGACCAGGGGGAGGGGAAGAGGGAAAGAGGGTTGGAGAGAGAGAGGGACGCAAAACTTGAGAGACTACTGAATGCTGAAAATGAACTGAAGGTTGAAGGGGAAGGGGGAGGTGGGAAAAGAGGTGGTGGTGATGGAGGAGGGCACTTGTGGGGAAGAGCACTGGGTGTTGTATGGAAACCAATTTGACAATACACTATTTTTAAAAAAATAAACTCTGCAGTTCTTTTCTATGCCCTCTCTAGTTGTCAATAAACTCATTGTATACATTCTTTACTTCTATTATATATTTGATTTCTAACATTTCAATTTGATTTTTTTTAATGTCCATATCTCTAATAAAAATTTCCATCTGTTCACACATGTCATCCATCCTTTCCACCTATTGATCATAGTTTCCTTAAAGTCCCTGTCTGGTAATTTCAACACCTGAAACATCTCAGTATTTGTTTCTATTGACTGTGTCCTCTCTTTAACATGTATTGTATCTTCTTCTTTTACCACTTGAATCAAAACGTATTTATTGTATTCTGTACACAATGTGTAAAAGAACAGTAAATATTAACGTACAGCATTATTTTCCCACAGAAGAATCATACCCTTTCTTTTGTCAGAGCATAAATTTGGTGTGATGAGTCAATCTAATCTATAATCAAGCTATGCTTGAACATTTTTATAGGTTTGGTTAGACTGACTTCAAATTATTTGAGACTGGGACCAGGAATTTCCCTTCAGCTGTGCTTGGGAATCTCAGCACCAGAGATACTCTGGAGATTTCTTTGTAATTTTCATCCAGCCTCCAGCTATCTGAACCATGGGCCATCTTTTCTTTGATTTATAGCCTTATTACTAGACTTTTGAGTCATTGGAAAATTCTCTTGCATTTGTGCCAGAATTTCTGAATTTTAACCTTGGACCTACCAATGACTGATTGTATGACTTGGGTGAACTTACTGAAATTTTCCATCTCATTGCTAAAATAGAATAAGAATCATTATTCCCATGTATATTAAGGAGTGCTTTAACATTGAAGAGCTAGTATGCATATAAAAGAAGCCCAATGAGTTCTGGTTGAATGAATGTGAAAGTCAAAATCAAATCTGCTGTAGAAAAACAAATAACTATTCTTTTTAGATTGATTTCTATCATTAATATCCTGAATCCAATAGTGTTGAATCAATTGCTAAATCAGCAAGTATGTTCATTTTTCTACTATGGGCCTATCTCCTTGCAAACAAGAAAGTATTAAGTCAGTCTGAGTTACTAGAAGGGATGGTGGGACCATGTGATCCAACTAAAGACTATCTGGATTCCTGAAATTATGTTATTATTTGTGATTTTTTTGTGATCTCCAAAACTTTAGAAAATACATTGCAGAAACATGCTGAAAAACACACAACATGGATATTCACAGCCCTGCAAGAAAGACATAAATAAGAAGAGAAGAAAGAGAGATTACTATAGAGTTAATAGTCAGCATTATTTTATCAACCATCTGCAATGCCTTCCCATTCATTACTCTAGGGCTTGAGCTATATGGAGAAGCACAGAGAGTTTCTGCAGTCTCTATCTGTAACTGCACTTTAAATAAGAAGTTTGCATTGTTGAAATTAGCCCATATCCACTGCCAAAAGTACATGATCTAGTGGCTAACATGTAATGATACTATTTCTGAAAACTGTGTTGTAATTAAATGTCACAGTCTTGCATATATTTTAGACAACTCAGCACGGAAGTCAAGTCAGGTCACTGATAGAAAGTTATTGGTCAATGATCCCATTAAGCAAGTTAAAGGATGCTCTATATTCAAAATGACTTCATCTTCTCTAAGGATAAAACCACCACATGATCCCAAAGGATATCTCCTTGTCCTCATGAGAACTCCATTAAAAATTAATATCTCAACCAATTACAATAAACTGTAAGGAGATTTCACATTTATTGTGGTGAAACTTTATTGTAATGAGAACATTGCTAGGAAAAAATATCCCCAAATAGCAGGGTATAAGGTCAAAAAAATAATTGAAAGAACCTTCTCTTCACCTTATTGTCTCACAATAAGACCTAAGAAAATATTTTTGATCTAAGATTGCTTGTGGCATGTAATTTACCATGCCCATATTTGTAAAAGCTTGAAGGGCAAATAAACTCTCGATTTGAAGTAGTTCCTCTGAACTTGAGGAAAATAATTTTACCTTCATAAGCTCTTCTTATAAGAATGATTTGTTATTTAGGATAGACATAGTATGCCTTTATTGTCACTCCCTTATTCCAAAACACACAAAGTAAGAACAAAAAAGTAAAAGTATAGAAAATATTTTCTAAAGTATTAAAAATAGAATCAATGAACCACAAGGTTTTGGAACTTCTGAGACATAGCATATACAATCAGATCTTCAGCAGAAGAACAACCGGAGGAAATGATAGGCTGTAACACAGGTAAGAGAAGCCTCCTGTGGAAGTTTGAAAGTCTCTAAGCCCAGTGTCAATGTCGCAAGAAGTAGGGGAAAACCCTGGGCATTTAAAAGGGGGTTTAATTGGAGAGCTGATTTGGAGCAGCAGACTGGCGAATTTCTCCCCTTCTCCTTCTTTTGTGCTCTATTGGCTTTAACAACTGGCTGAAAAAGGGTATTGGGGTTGGAAAAGTCTTGCAGCGGTCAAGTAGTCACTCACTTCTGGGAGTGAGGGAAAGTCACAATTCGAAGACAAGCTTCCATGCCACATGCTTCCTCCTCATACATTAGAGGCAGGTTGTAGAAATACAAAGGGCATGTGAGTGGCGATTCTCAAAATCAAAGCTACAGGAAGCCAAGAAACACTAAACATTTTAAGAAAGTCAATAATATAGAAACTAAGCCATAACAAAAAGACCTCCCACTCCCTCAGGAAAGAGTTAACAGAAAGATTCAGAATAAGTATAAATATACTTAGAAAGATTTGAAAGAACATTGCATCTGTGAAATATATTTCCTGGAGCTCTTAGAATAAAAACAAGACAGACATGAATATCTAAATAGGTATGCAACAATAGCGGTATAATACATACTATATAGTGAAATATTATACTGGGTGGAAAAACTGGGCTGAAACATTCTCACACAGAGCAGAACATACGGATAAAAGGAGGGGGAGAATAAGTGCAGAAGTAAGTAATATGGAAAATTCCAAAATCCCCAAATGTAGATTATAGGAATTACAGGATGAGCGAAAAGACAAAATGCAGAGAATATGATCAAATAAATACAAAGCAGAAAATTCTCAGATCTGAACAAAGGATGAATCTTCAAATGAAAAGTGCTAAACTAGACTTTAAAAGAGCCAATGGCATAATGCCTCATTGTGACATTTCAGAATTTCAAGGATTAACAAAATCCTAAATATTCTTAAAGAAAAAAAGAGCAAAACAGGACACTTAAAAAATCAGCCATTGAGCATACCTTCTCATGAGCATAATTCAATACTGGGAGACAGGGGGGCACCTGGGTGCCTCAGGTGGTTAAGCATCTGACTTCAGGTCTGGACATGATCTCTCAGTTTGTGAGTTGAGCCCTGCATTGGGCTTTCTGCTGTCAGTGCAGAGCCCGCTCCAGAAACTCTGCCTTCTCCTTATACTCTCTCTCTCAAAAATAAATAAGCATTTTTAAAACATTACTGGAAGATAAGGATTACTATTTTCCAAATTAAAGGGAAGAATCGTTTCAAACCTATAATCCTATATTTGGCCAAACTGGCATAAAGTGAAATAATAGAAATAAATACTCAGAAAATCAAAGCCTCAGAGTGTTTATCAAGGTAAGCAATCCCTGAAAAAATTAATTGAGGATACACACGAACAAATAAGGAATGAATACCAAAAGACAGCATGGTGTAGTCCCAAATATACAAGAGTAAAGCACATTCCTAGTAATACCTAAATAATTGTTGATAAGCAGTGCAAAATCCAAAGCATGATAAACACTTGGAGCAAACAGTTCAGTTAAATTGAATGTAAAAGGTGCTGGAGTTAGTGAGGAAAAAAATGGAAATGAAGTTTCTCACTCTTTTAGGGGGTAGATACAGGTACTTTTAGTCCTGAATATCAAATACAAAAATATAACTTGAAAAAGTGTGTTCAAGTTGTAAGAGAGTATCGGAGGAATAGACGTTATAGCTTCTAAATCATAGTGTAAAAATAAATGGATCTTGGAAAAAAGACTAATTTATAAGTATCATGCTTTCAATCTTCCTCTTGTACCTTTGAGGTTAATGCCAAATGTAGTCATTTCTGCCAAGAATGCACTACCTATGCTGAAATGTGTTCTAGTTATTTGTCTATTAGTACATCATTTTACAATAAATGCTACATCATGTCACGATGCCAAAAACTCCCTGACAACTAACAACTCTGCGAAACGGAAAGGGGATTATTCAATGTACCCAGGACTGGCTGGCATCTTCAACTTTCTTCAAACCGACTACGTTTAATCCACTTCACTGCCATCCCCTCGAGAAATATCTTTTAAAAACCTCCTATTCCAGGGGCACCTGGGTGGCTCAGTTGGTTAATCATCTGACTTAGGCTCAGGTCACCATCTCACGATTCATGGGTTCGAGCCCCGCATCGGGTTCTGTGCTGACAGCTCAGAGCCTGAAGTCTGTTCCAGATTCTGTGTCTCCCTCTCTCTCTCTTTGCTCATCCCCTGCTCGATCTCTGCTCTCTCTGTCCCAAAAATAAGTAAACTAGGGGCGCCTGGGTGGCTCAGTCAGTTAAGCGTCTGGCTTCGGCTCAGGTCAGATCTCACGGTTTGTGGGTTCGAGCCCCAAGTCAGGCTCTGTGCTGACAGCTAGTTCAGAGCCTGGAGCCTGTTTCAGATTCTGTATCTCCCTCTCTCTGACCCTCCCCTGCTCGTGCTGTCTCTCTCTGTCTCTCAAAAATAAATAAAAAGCACTATAAAAAAAATAAGTAAACTATTAAAAAAAAAAAACCAACTCCTGTTCCAGTCATTGTTAGAGTATTGGGCTCTAGCACCTCAGCTTGACTTTGCAAAGGTCGGGTTCATGCATTCTGGTGTAAACGCCAATCGTAGATACGAGCAAAAGAAATTCAGAAATGGAAAATCACAGATAATTGCATCACATCATAAAATGCAGCCACTTTCAAAACTAGCCTGTCTCTTCCTACTTGGTCCAAAGAAGGATCCTGAGAAAGATGGGGTAAAGGTGGATTTGAAGGAAAAACCAAATCCCTGGCGTAGCCAGAGATATTTTTCATTTAAGCACATCATACCTGGGTCTCTTTTTTTTGACACAGTGACACACTTGAAGGTCATGTTTTTAAAGTTTTGAGAGGTGGTTGCTACTGCACAGATGTGTATTTTGAAGTTATCATTAGACTATTATTTGATATTTTAGTAAATTTAACTTATTGGCTACGTGTTCACAGATATCATTCATTCATACACTGTGCATAGTAAAATTAAATTAAAACATTATAATTTTTGTATAATTTGCATCATGTTTTATCTAATCTGTGTGGGGTAAACACAAAAGCTCCCAGTGGACTTAATCTCATAACTCTCAGGAATCAGTAGCCGACTGCTAGACTCTAATGTGTTGATGAAATCTGCCTAATATTTAGTTCTAGCTATTCCCTTATAGGGCTTGAAATTAAATAAAGCAGACGATACAGACTTTGTAAGACTGAGCACATACTCAGCTTAGTCAAACAGCACAGAAGATAGAAATCCTCTCTCATAGAAGATTCCTCAGCTATCGAATCCTGTCGTAACCCACTTCTTGGAGATGAAGAGGGAAGATTAGAAATGCCATTATTGACCCTTCAGCAGAGCCCCGCTCATATGCCCAAGCACTCCTCTGCAATAGTAACAAACAATTTCTTCAGAGAGTAAAAGCGTCTATGTGGGTGGGAACGACTAAGTGAATGTGGGGACTTGGGTGAGCACTTCCCACTTGAAAGCCATGGCGGCTGGGGGTGCAGCATGATACCTTTCATGGTACCAAACTTGGAGACCTCTTGCTGTGTGAGGAAGTAAAACAGAAACTCTACACTTAATAGCACTGCAAAAATGCTTGAAACACCTTGCTATTTTGGTTTTTAGGGGGTTTGTTGGTTTGGTTTGGGGTGTGGATATTTTAATAAAGCAGAAAAATTATGTAAGGCCCACAAACGTGTCAAAGTAGACCAGCAGTACACAGTCAACATTTGCTTTTTAACAGTTCTCTGACAGAGACATGATCAGTTTACTTTGAGAAAAAAATAAATACTTTTGGAAGTCTTTACATTGGAGAGTCTTTTGTCTTAACCACTGGCTCTGCCATGTATACACACACACACACATGCGCGCACACACACACAAAACACAATATTGCTTCGCTGACATCTATTTGTACCTCCAATCCATATCGCACAAATGGTGATGGTTACTCTAAAAATAGCAATTATTTAGATCTTCCTTGTGCAAGATACTATTCTAAGGGCTTTCAGCATATCCCCTCAATCTTCAGAACAGCTGTATTATGATCCCTATTTTTTATACAATAAAACTAAGGCACAGAAAGGTTATGTCGCTTATTCAAGTTCACACAACTAGTAAGTGGAAAGCCAAACCTTCAACTCCAAAGACAGGTCTACAATCTTCTACTCTACTATCTCACTGAGCTAAACTGCTTCTCAGCAAGAGCATGAGAAGACGGAAAGACATACTCCATAATCTAGTCCTTAAGTAGTAGACAAGAATTAAGACCACCATTTTGGGAGACAGTTCAATGCCACAAAAACAGCCATAATGTGGATTTTTACCTTGTGTCTTGACAGACTATGAATTCCACAGTACTGAAACATATCTGGACGGGATTCACATTATTTTTGCTGAGTTGCACCATTAAAACAGGTCCTCAGAATAAGGTGGGTCAGTTCCAAGATCCATTTAAATTCTGATATATTCATTTGATTAAATCCATAAAATTGTATTTTTCCTGATGGAAAATTAGCTGATTAATTTAAAAGATCTCTTCTATCTCCCCCATCATCTTCTCTTCATAACCAACTGTACCTTGGTGATGGAGTATGGAGCATGGACATTTAAAGAACCCGGATCCTTTCCCTGGCTCTTCTACTTCATAATGTGGGCTGAGTCACATAACCATTTTCCGCCTTGGCTTTATCATCTGTAAGTCATAAGGATTCCTTCCAGATCTAAAACCCTGATATTCCAGCTCACTGCATACTGTGTGGACATTTCCATAAATGTCACAGGCATTTGAATAGAATAAAAAAATTTTCTTGAGAATAAGGATCATGCCCGTCTTAGTCACCATTGCATAATGCAGAACTTAGCACCCAGTAGGTGGTCTTTAAATATGTGTTGAATATTTGGAAATGTAAAAATATTTCACATATATTAGAAACAAAAACAAAAATAAAAACCAAGGGTTTAAAAAAAAAGGCTTTGTATTTAGAACACTAAATGGGGAAGAGCCAGAAATATTTAGTTTATAATTTATACATTTTCTGAGAAAGATCTGATAGGGTTCATGACATGCTATCTCCAAATTTGGCACCTTTATATGTTGGATATCTTAAGTGACAGTGTTGGAGAAAATGCTAGGAGGAAGTTCACTCTTACCTGTCCCCTTCCTCTGACCCTTCTTCCTTGAAAGAGGTCATAAAACTACCATGTGAAAAGTACCAAGTATCAGGGTGCTGGGTGGCTCAGTTGGTTGAGCGTCTGACTTCAGCTCAGGTCATGATCTCATGGTTCATGAGTTCGAGTCCTGCATCAGGCTCTGTGCCTACAGCTAGCTCAGAGCCTGGAGACTGTCTTCAGATTCTGTGTCTCCCTCTTTCTCTGACCCTCCCCTGCTCACACTGTCTCTCTCTTTCTCAAAAATAAATACATTATTTTTAAAAATTAAAAAAAAAAGAAAGTTACCTTCCATGTACCAGGAAGAAGGAAGACATTCTTATCACCAAAGACACCAAAGAATCTGTACAAACTTGTTAGACTAACCCCTAACTTCTTAGTTACTTCTTCACCATTTACTACTCCAAGCCCCCTCTGTTTTATTGGTTGTTCACAAATTTAGTGTTCCTTTGTCTAAAACGTTTAAAAGTTTTCTGCTCCAGTCACTTCCTTGGCTTTTCAATATTTTGTGAAGGTGCCGTGTACATGCAAATTTTAGTAAAATGCTTATGCTTTTCATGTTCATCTTACCTCTGTGAATTTAATTTTCAGACAGTCAGGGACTCTGAGATGGTTGAGAAAAACTTTTTCTCCCCAACAGGTTTAAGAATGAGTCTTTCCTCAGAGGTTTAACTTTAAAAAGCTTGTGAATACCTTTCTTCTCCTGTAGTTTTAATTTACTTCATTATAGCCTGAGAGTTGCCAATAAATGCATCCCATACACATAAGAAAATTGTTGTTACATCACCATCGCTCCGCTTCCAACCCAGGTTCCCACAATACAAGAGAAAACTAGAATGTTCTCTAGACATAGGCATTGTCTTTTCAACAAGCTTCATGTCTCACCACTACCTATGTTTTACAGACAGGTCACCCAATTTGATTTGTCAACATTAAACTTGGACACACACAGACACACACACACACACACACACACACACACACACACACTTAACATTGTCTTGAAGATCCAAGATGACCACTGATAGGCTGCTAAGAAATCTTCAAAGGTGTTCCACAAAGTTTCTAGGTCAAATCTGAACAACCACCACTTAGTGTCAGGTATTTTGCATTTGAAATTGTGAAATTGAGTGCTTCCACTTTTCTCCACATTTTGTCTAATAAAATTGCTGTTGCCAGTAAAAGTTCATTCAAGTTCAGTCAAATTAGTTTTAGGAAAATAGAAAAAGAGGACTGTATGTTTATTTTATGCTGTTGTATTTATGAATTGTTCCTTAATAAATGAAAACTTATGTTTGTGAAGTTCTATCTACTGATGAGGTAATTCTGATAGGATTAAGAGAGAATAATGGGATAACTTCTTTAAAATCAATAAACATTGTTTGGCTATAAGGTATTGCCTGCTATGTTACATTTCCATGTTAGATGAAAACTTTTTCATTAAATTATTGTTAAAGTTCCATTCAGTTGACTTGGGTTAAAAACTAGAATTTGGAGAGGGGCTGGGTGGCTCAGTCAGTTGAGCATTCAACTTCAGCTCAGGTCATGATCTCACAATTCATGAGTTCGAGCCCAACAATGGGCTTTGTGCTGACAGCTCAGAGCTTGAAACCTGCTTCAGATTCTGTCTTTCTCTCTCTCTGCCAACCCCCTCACCTCGCTCATGCTTTCTCTCTCTCTCTCTCAAAAATAAACATTAAAAAAATAAAAATTAGAATTTTCTATATCGTGATGTTTATTTTACTGTTATCGTGTACTTATTATCCTAAAATAACAAAGCTTGATAATTTTCCCTCAAATTCATTAGGAAATCTTGTTTCTACTTTTATAATATATTTAGAAGAGGAAAGCTTCTTCCACTTGCACTTCTGACTATCTTAATCCAAGTAAGAACCATTTCTCTTCTGGATTACTGTATTAATCTCCTAGACCTTCTCCCTGCTTCTACTCTTGATTTCTCCTATATTTATTTTCACCAGAGCAGATCAGGTAATCTTGTTAAATATAAGCCAGGCCGGATTATAATTCTGCTCAAACCCTTCAAGTGATTACTTATTTCACCCAGGAAAAAAAGACAAAGTCTGTACAATAACCGTATGATTCTGTATGATCAACCACACACACACACACACACACATGTACACATGCACTTGTCCACCTTACTCACTTCCCTCTAGTCACATTGGTCTCCTGGCAGTTCTTTGATCAGATTGGACTTACCCTTGCCTTCTAATTTTTGTGCTAATGACACTCAATGTCTGAATTGCTTTTCCCCCAGACCATATGATTAAATCTCTCACCTCCTTCAGTTTGTGCTCAAATGGAACGTTCTTAAGTTCTTTCTATCCTATTTGCAACGATATCTGACCCTGAAACATGGACTTCCTAGTCCACATATCCTGCTCTTTCTTTTCTCTATAGCACTAGGATTTTCCAAATTGTAAATATGGAAAGACATGAGGGTATTTATTATGGCTTTTGCTAATTTCCTGTCTCTTCTCCCCTACTAGAATGTAACCTCAGTGAGGGTCGGATCTGTTTATATTTTGTTTATTAATGTGTTTCATGCCTATGTTTGGAAAATTATAGTTACATCATAAATATTTGTTGAATGGATGAATGAATTTCAAATTCTAACTATTAATTAAATAAAATTTCCTCAAAAAACAAAACTCCAGAGGTACATTGATGTCATTGGTTTTGTCATTTAACAAGGTCTCAGGGACCTACGTCTCTGAGATTTCCTTGGTCTTTCCCTCATTTTGGTTGCTTCATAGTTGCAGTATGGCTGTTGCTATTCCAGGCATTTATCTGTGGTCAAGGCAGGAAGAATGAGAGAGCAAAACAAATAGTTCTCCCTAAGAGAACAAAAGCTTTCTTTCCCTTAATCTCTCCTATAGATTTCTACTAGCTTAAATCTCACTAGGGCACAGGCTGAAGTTCAGTGGTAGAGAACTTGAGAAAAGGGAACAGGATTTCTAGAATTGATTTAGACTAATCATGAATCTCCAACTTTAGATAAGAACATAGCCAGAGGATTCATTACGATGTGCTTAAGGGGAAGAGATACTGGGGAGGTCACTAAGAGGTTGTTACAGCCCAGCTCACTTGAAATCTGCAATCTACTTGCTGAGTCTGAAATTAACACAGAGGATAACAGTATATAAAAGAAGACACAAGTGTTTATTTCATTGAAGTTCAGAGAAACAAAACAATTTATATGAGTTGAAAATGAATAAAGGTATCATAAGAAGGAGTTCTCAGGGTTTGTCCTTGGATTGGAGAAGCCATATCAGAAAGATATGAGGTTGACAGTAGGGATGGAGTTGGGGCATGAAGTCAGAACATCAACTCCATTGTAAACAGTGACAATAAATATATAATTATATATATTTAAATAAATAAAATGCAGTAAAACCTTGGATTGTAACTTGTTCCATGAGTGTTTTGCAAGATGAGCAAACATTTCTAATAAATTTTAACTTGATAAATGAGCAATGTCTTACAATACAAGTAGTATGTGACGCCAAATGTCTCTCTCTCTCTCTCTCTCTCTCTCTCTCTGGAATTGTGGGTGATCACCTCCCATGCTCAGGTGCTCCATCTCAGGCTGCAGTGTTGGGCAGAAATCAGTGATTTTTCAGAATGTTGCATGGTGCCCACAACTGGCACTTGTGTACTTTTTGTCACTTCAAAGCACCTATAGACTGTCCTTTGCTTTTCCATACAAGAGTAAGCTTTGGAATGCCTTGCTTCACTCTGATTATGCTGCCTGCAGTTAAAGACCCTTTCCTCTGCTGCCTTATTGTCAATTACATTAAATATAGTATATGACAAGGGTTTATTAATACTGTATTATAGGCAATATCTGTGCAAGTGTATACAATGGCTCCCATGTAGAAAAAGATTCCATTGGGGCGCCTGGGTGACTCAGTTGGTTGAGCGTCCGGCTTCGGCTCAGGTCTTGATCTCATGGTTCATGGGTTCGAGCCCCACGTTGGGCTCTGTGCTGACAGCTAGCTCAGAGCCTGGAACCTGTCTTCAGATTCTGTGTCTCCCTCTCTCTCTGACCCTTCCCTGCTCACATTGTCTCTCTGTGTCTCAAAAATAAATAAAACATTAAAAAAATTTAAAAAAAACAAGAAAAATTCCATTGAACCAATAGAGAGCGATAATGCTATTAGTGACAGTGAAAGTCGTCCTTCCCAATAACCTTCCTCTCTCTTGTCTCCCTCACACTAGCCATGAAGGTTTTCAAAGGCAAGTGCAGGTTAATTTGCTTATTATTATCTATATTTTGTTTATTTTATTATTTTATATCATTTTACAGTGTTGTAATCATTTTTATATCAATATTTTTGGGTTGTGGAATGAATCATCTGAGTTTCCATTATTTCTTACGGGGTAATTAGCTTTGGTATACAAGTGCTTTGGATTACAAACATGTTTCCAGAATGAATCATACTCCCAAACCAAGGTTTTGCTGTATGAATATTAAATACTAAAGTAGTTAAATTTTCGAAATCAATAAAAATTAAATTAAATATTTAAAATAAACAATTTATATTTACCCATATAATAAATATAAGTATATAAATAAAATATATAAATATATAAAATATGTAAGTATTTATTTAAAAATAAATAGATACAATTATGGCAAAGTGTATGCTCATTTTTATAAAAACATGCTGTAAAACAAAAACAAAAACAAACAACAACAAAAAAATCACACCTCAAAGGAAACAAACCATATGGCACTCACTTAATATTGCCTGAAAGGCTTCGGGGCTTTTAGAAACATAGTTGATCACCAGTGATCTAATCAAATGATTTCATTTTAATCATGAAGATACTGAAGCCCAGAATATTTCTGGATTTTCTCTAAGATCACATGGTAGCCTTTATGGCCAAAACAGGACTGCAACAAGATCTTTCTATTACATCATTACATTTCCTGAATTTAATTTTAGCATGAATATCCTCTCTTGGAAAACATCACCAAATAGCCATTTGTTATCAACAAATAACAAGATCTTATTATTCACATCCTGGTATTACTGTGTCCAACTCTAGCTGAGTTGCTAGTAAATAACAAAAATTTGTTCGAGATTTAGATAGGTCGTTGTAAAGAGTGCTTAGGTGTGTATCAACAAACTCAGGGGGAAAATTGGATAAGAAAAGGTCAGCGTTTACACCACTGAGTGTTGCTTTCACTGTTGACTGGACATCTGTTAAATCTAGAGCCTTGTATTCCAGAAAAATGTTCAATTATCAAAAGGGCATTCACTCACCAGCTACACGTTGTTAAGATTTTCTAATATTTAAAAGTCATAAAGGTTACCATACTTAAAAAGATATTATTGAATGTTACTGTTCCTTCACAGAAATTGATCCTTTTACTATTTATTCAACTATTTTTTCAATTGAAGTCACTGAGGAGAACTGTACTGCAAATATTTAAATGGCTTTTGTGAGAGACAGAGTGTTTCTGCCCAACAGGATGGGGAGCCCCACTGGCATAGTCTGAAAACAAATATTCAGAATAAAGAGCCCGATTTTACATCCAGAACACCAGCCTCAAGCAGTTCCATGGTCAAGTCTCTCTAAGTTCACATTGTGAACTCAAGACATCGAAAAGGCCCATTTTAAACTTAACAACGAGAAAAAGCACTAAGACATTGGTGAGGAGAAAGCAGGGGAAAACCCAAAGTCTGAAGCATTAGGAAATGAAGTCACAACCCAGTTTTCCTCCCCTACATCAGGCAAACGGTTGACTTTGGAGCCAACAATGACCCACTTACAGTTATTTAGAGTGTCAAGTGCCACCTGGTTTCATGTCACTGAACACTTAACAAAGCACAGGAAGAGAGAGGCTAACATATTGGGGGAAAGGTACATATCAAATTACTTTCTCAAATCTCAATCTTTCCCAAACAAATGTAAATACTTAGATGCACCTGAATCATTCATTTTGCAAACCCAACAGAGCCTTTCCTGGGCAAGTCGGACACATTAAGGCAACAATAACTCCTGCTTTGCTCAACTGATCTTTAAGATTGAGCTCACAAAACTGCTCTTGCAGAAATCTCCCTTGCCTCCTTTCACCTGCAGAATTAAAAAGTTTCTCTTCGTGACAGTGCCAGAGAATGACAGCAGATTTTCTAGGCCAGAGAAAATCCAGGAGAGGGAAGAGCTACAAGGTCTGAGGTAGGACTGCATATCAGTGTCCTTAAGTATGATGATAATTTTCAGATTGAGCTAATCGTCCACCAATGACCAAGTTTGCCTGTGACTGTGGCTCGTCATCACATCCCCCCTGCCCATTTAGCCTTCATGAGGTTACACATGTACAGCTAAAGGATTTGGGTCTTCTTCAATTGTATTTACACATTCACTTGTTCACTCGTTTAATTTCTTACTCACTCTTCCTTCCCTCATTTATCCACCCCACAAACTCTTATGAGTAAAACAGGCTGGCATGATGTTAACTGATGTTGGAAATGCAAAAGACGAAATAGTTTACACACCTAGGCAGTACGTATGTGAAAACAGAGATGGTGGTGCAGACTGAAATTTTGTCTAGGGGACTTGAGAAGTTTCCACTGGGTCACTGACTTTGAGAAGTGGTGGTGAGAAAAGAAGGAATTAACCAGGAGGAAAAGGCATTCCAAGCAGGAGGAATGATAATTGTAAGGACAAGTTAGCACAGGTCTTGCTCATGCTCGGGGAAGGGTGGTAAATTTCAGTATGCCAGGTTAGTAGGACACACAGGCAGGGATGAAAGGGAAGATATAAAAAGTGACCAGGAAGTTGAAAGAAATAAACCAGTAAGGTAAGTCACTGTCCAAACTGCTTCTCCACCTCGTATTTTCTCAGCCCAATGTGAAATGGCTTCACTTCACTACTCTTGTGACACTGTTTGTCAAGGTCACTGATGACCTTCTTATAACTGAATACATGTGTAATTTTCTAGTCTCATTTTTCTTATCACCTAGGCTACTGATGTACCAAAGGCTGGGCAGTGAGAATAGAGACCATCTTGGGTATAGGCAATAAAGGGGTATATTTTCTATAAGGAATTTAGAAAGAGTAAGACCTTAAGAGTTTGTCATTTCTTATTATCACAATGCACGAGCAATTCCAAACAATGTAAGTATAAAATACTCTTTCCCAAAACTCTTTTGGTGATTCAAGATCTGTGTAATTGCTATTGTTGTAACTTTAAGAATATATATTATTAATATACATGTGTATTATATTTTTAAAATTTATTTATTTAAGAGAAAGTGTGCTCAGTGCATGAGAGCAAGGCAGGGGCAGAAGGGTGAGAGAGAGAGAACCCCAAGCAGGTTCTGCCCTGCCAGTGTGGAGCCCAATGTAGGGCTCCATTCCATGAATTGTGAGATCAAGACGTGAGCAGAAATCAAGAGCCAAATGTTTAACCTACTGAGCCACCCAGCCGCCCCATTACACATGTATATTATAATATGGTGTAGATATGCAAAATTAAAATAAGCACACTTTTATTAATTATCCTTTAACAAATATCATATTCTACCTGAAAGTTAATTTCAGGAGTCTGCAGTTATCCAGTTTACCTCAGACACATAGGAACTCAGCTACATATATTTATTTCAAGAATAAATCCATAATGATTCCAAATCATTTAGGCTTGCTTTGGGCATGGTTTGTGTCTCCAAACATACGGTGTACATATTCCCATGTTTAATTAGTAGTTTCAAAATAAGCCATCACAAAAGAGACATTGTAAAAACAAAGACACAGAAATGGAGTTATTTTAATTCTGTCATTTTATGTCACCACATCTTAGGAGTTTTTACCCGGCTGGCTCAGTTGGTAGAACATGCACTCTGGATCTCAATATTGTGAATTCAAGCCCCACATTGGGTGTAGAGGTAACTTTTAAAAAAGGAAATCTTTAAAATAAAATAAAATTGAAAACAGAAGCACAGAGTTATGAACTTTGAGGTACTATTTGCTTGGTAAGTACAAATTTTAATCCATCTATGAAATACTTTAGTGAGACTGAATAGTACATTTAAATTACAATCTATTCTTTTAAAATTGTGCTCATTTTAAACTTAAAGAACAAATCAATAAAATAAAGATGATTACAATCTTATGTGATGATGACTAAAAATGAGTTCACCATATGAAACAGGGACTCTGCCCTAGTATTAAATACACTGGGTACTGATCAAGGCGACATTCAGCACTTGTGACCGTGACATCCTCCTTCAAAGACTCCTCTCTTTTGGCCTCTCCCAGTTTTTCTCCTACCTAGTAGTTTCTTTTGCAGAATTCTCTTCTGCTCATTGCTTAAAACATCACATTTCTCAGGTTCTTCCCAGCTGCTCATCTCTTCTTAACCTGCAAGTTTCCCTGAGCATTCTCTTTTACTCCAGTAGCTTTAGTTACCAACTGCATGCTGACAACTCCCAAATCTATAACCTCTGGCCTGAATCTCCCTCCTGAAATAATTCATTCATCCAACCCTTTGCTGAACACATTTCCTTGAACATAGCTATATAATGCATTTGTCCAAAACTGAGTCCATGAACTTCACCTGCTGCTCGGTTTAGCCTTTTCCCATTTAAGCCCACATCTACTCAATCACCAAGGCTAACAAACGTCTCTCCTAAGAATCTGTTGGATCAGCCCCTTATCTGCTTCCTCACTGTCACCACCATTACCTAGGTCTCTATCACCTCTCCCTGGAATAGCTCGGACAGCCATCTTGCACCTTGTCGACACAGAGCTCTTAAGGGTAAGTTGGATCATGTCATTAACCTGCTTAAGGTCATTTAATGACCTTCAGAGTGTTTATTTACAAGATCCATCTGAAGGGGTCTCATTGGCCCTTAAGAGTTTCATCTCTCAGCACTGTGATCCCATTTTAGTATTCTAATATATTTCAAGTTATCTCCTACCTCCAAGCTACTACTCCTGGTGTTTCCATCTTCCAAGCTCCAAGGAAAATATTATTTCCTCTGCAAAACCTGATGACCAGTCAAGTGTGAGTTAGATGCTTTTCTCTTGTGCCATATCAGGGCACCAAGCGGTAACTGCAGTTTCTCTCTCCTGTTAGTTTTTAAGATAAGTAGACTTCAGATTCCTTAAGAGCAGACACAAGATCTGTCTCATTGCTCATTGTTTTCCTAGCAGCTTACACAGTGATGTTAGAGAGTGGGCACTAATAAATGTTTTGTTAAATGAATAAATATATGTACGAACCATTTTTCCTCAAGAATTTCTCTACACCATAGATCATGGTTGCTTTGTCTATGGCTTACAGCATCAAATGTTCCCTTTTGACTTATTTCATTCCTAGAAAATGTTTCCTATGCTTTATTATTTATAATCACATTAATGATTTATTCCAGAATATATTGTAGTATAAAAAATGATACATGCTAAATGAAATCTGGCAGCGTCCCCCCCACCTCAGGACGGAAATGTGGACAAGTAAATACATTTAAAATCCACCATGTGGGGATGGACAACAAAGCTTCTGGCCAACGTGAGAACTGTCCTTTCAATTTTAAATCCACGTACCAACAGAGATGGTCTCTTGGTTCTGAGCTTCTAGGGGGAATGTGTAGAAAGAATCTTTTCTGATTTCAAGTTAAGAGATACACAGACACTACTGAAGTCAAGGCACTCATAAAGAAAAAGACGATGCTTTCATCACTGAAGAGGCCCAACTGAAGTCTAATGCCAAGGAAGAGGAAGAGAGGGGCGCCATCCTGTTCCCCAGCTGGCACAACCTTCCCTTCATGTTTGTATCAAAAGCAGCGGCTGCCTCCTGGTCTGGTGTTTACATAAAGATGAGAGGCAACTGGGTAGTCTGGCTCCATGCTGGCCCAAGGCAGGGCTGACAGCAGCAGGTAACCGGCACCTGGACGGGGCTCCCCACGGGCCATCAGGGGTTCTAATCAGCTTCTCTTAGCCGGCAGATTTTGAACAGTGGGTATGTTCCAAATGTGTCAGGGCATATTTTTCAAACATCACTGCGGATTCATTTGTTATGTCTTGCCTTTTTTTAGACCTTGACAATAAAGGGACATTTTTAACCAAGGAAGGGAAAGAGAAGCTAGTGCACACTGATGTTTTATGACATGCTAGGATCCACAGTGAGATTAACCTATTTCTTTGAGATCTTTGGGGCCCTATTATCTGTGACTCCTTGTTATTTTCCTTTCCACGACTACAATTATATCTCCAAAGGGGGAGGATTCAAACTATGCTTTCAGGTTTATGTGCTCTGAAATCTGATATATTTCAAAGTGTGTCCCTCAAGGTGGACTTTGAGAAAACACAGGGCTCTGTACTCTGCTCCAGGTGTGTGTGTGTGTGTGTGTGTGTGTGTGTGTGTAACCTAGAATATATATACCTCAAACACAAGAATCTTATCTTTGCTTTATTACTCTCCACAGGACAGTAAATACTTAACAAATTTTCACACACACATGAAAAAGACAAAGATCTCGAATGTATTTTGGGCATGTTTCCTGGAGCCTGCACCTACTCTAGGAAGATATTTGGGGAACATTAAAATGGATTTCTTTGTATGTCATTTATTTCCTATGCAGCAGTAGGTGATACATAAATCTTGTAGGGCTGTTGTTACAAATCACCACAAACTTGGTGACTTCAAACAACAGTAACTTATTTCCTCACTGTTCTGGAGATCAGAAGTTCAAAATCAGTTTCACTTGGCCAAAATGAAGGTGTTATCAAGGCTACAGTCCCTTCAGAGACTCTAGGGAAGAATCTGTTCCTTGTTTCTTCCAGCTTCTGGGGGCTGCTTGCACGCATTGATCTGTGGCTGCATCATGCCAGTCTTTGCCTCCATGGTCATATTGCCTTCTCTTCTTCTGTGTCAGATGTCACCTATAGGTACTCTTTCTTGGGTGGCTCAGTCAGTTAAGCGTCCACTTCAGCTCAGATCATGAACTCCTGGTTTGTGGTTTTGAGTCCCACTACTGGCTCTGAGCTTCCAACTTGGGGCCTGCTTGGGATTCTTTCTCTCCTCTCTTCCTCCTCCCCTACTCAAGCTTGGTCTCTCAAAATCAATCAATCAATCAATTAATAAAGGATTCATTAAAAAAAAGGAACTCAGGATTATATTTAATGCCCATCTGGATGATTTGTGGTAATCTTTTCATCTCCAAATCATAAATCTAGTCACAAGGAGCTTCTGTAAGGAAGAGAAGTTTCTGGGGATGGAGTGGTAAAGGAGTATCCAGTTCAGGGTGCTTTTCATAAATAAAGGATATCTAGAAGGTGGGTGCTAGTAAGTCAGAAATTGTCAGCAAATCTTGTAAACAAACAAACAAAAAAGGCATCTATTTAATTTAAGGATTCAAGAACAAGTAAATGAATTTGTAATGGCCTAAACCAAAACTGTCTTTTGAATTAAGATTGCTTTAATATGTGTTTCGAGTCAAATGGAATATACCATTTTGGAAAGAGAAGAAAAGCTTTAATCATATAAACAAACTGAAATAATAAGATCAGAAAGTGTGTATGAATATACAGTCATGTGACACCATAAATGAGCGTCTCTCTGTTGTTACACTGAGCCCAGGTGAAAAGAACTTACCCTCCATCATTCTGAGTCACGTTCAAACTCCTGCTGCTTTCCATACAGTTACCCTGTAGAAGCTTGTGTTGCCACCTGAACCCTGCCTTTTGAATTAATAAATATCGTGTGATCCCTTAAGTCTAGTTAGTGGTCGCTTCTTATCTATTGTCTGGAATCTGGGGAGGGGAGGTAAACATTAACATATAATCAAATTAAATTTAGTGATCAAAAGATAATTGTTCTATGATCTCACAAATTGAAAAAAGCTGGTATTACTGAATGCTCATCAATATTTCTGATTCATTTTCTTCTAGGTACATGATGTAATACATTTCCTACACCCATGAAGTTAAGCTGACCAAACTTTTGTTTAATTTAGTGGGAGGTGTTAGATCTTTTAAAAGTCAGTACTCAGCTCACCTTGTTCTTTAGCACAGCAACTACTGAAGGCGCCACCAGCCTCTGTCCCACAAAAAGAGCCTTGTGCCAACTCAAGTCAGACATGTAGCAAGAATATGAAATAAACTTTTGTGTTTTTCAGTCACTGAGAGTTTAGGTTGTGTGATACTGCAACGTAACTTAGCCTACCCAACTGATATATCCAGTGAAATTGGTGGACTTGGAATTGATGGGGAAGCACTTCTGGAGCACAAGAATGGTGGGAAATTTGAATTATCAGATGGTAAGCTCTACCTCTGAAAACACATACCAAAAACAAAAGATAGAAAACATGTGCACACAAAAACCTGTGCACTGGTGTTTATAGCAGCTTTATTCATAATTATTAAAACTTTGGAAGCAACCAAGACGCCCTTCAATAGGTGAATGGATAAACAAGTGGAAACACATACATACAATGGAATGTTATTTAGCAATAAAAGGAAAAGAGCTATTAAGCTGCAAAAAGACACAAAAAAACTTAAATGCATATTGCTAAGTGAAAGAGCCAATCCAAAAAGGCTATATACTCCATGATTCCAACTTTATGACATTCTGGAGAAGGCAAATTTATGAAGACAATAAAGTAGTCATTGGTTGCCAGGGGTTGGGGAGAAATGGGGATGGAAACCAAGGTGGATGAGAGGGGTGAACAGGTGAAGCATAGGGAATTTTTAAGGCAGTGAAACTATTCTGTGTGACATTATAGTGGGTACATGTCATTACACATTTGTTAATTCCACAGAAGGTGTAATACAAAGAGTGGACCCCAATGCAAACTATGAACTTTAGTGAATAATGCATCAATATTATTTGATCAGTTATAAAAGTGTGCCACACTAATGCAAGGTATTAATAATAAGGGAAATTGAGTGAAGGAGTGGTGGTATGGTTGTATGTGGTATAGGGAATGTTTGTACTTTCTGCTCAATTCTGTAAACCTGAAACTGCTCAAAAAACCAACTAAAAAAAGAAGAAACAAGAAAAACTAAGAATAATTTTACTGATTTAAATTCCAAAGAGGCACTTAAACTATTATAAACTGAATATGTAAGTGATGGCAGGTTATTGCCTTGAGTTTGGTCCTGGGTTCAACTATGGAACATTTGCTGGCCAAGAAGCGATGAATCTGAATATTATCCTGTCAGGACATGAAAAAAAGTCATTCTTGAAGTGTGAATAGATTTAGGTAAACTATGTCAATGAGAATGAGGAAGAGAGTCTTTCAAAATAGTATGTGCCAGAAATGTGCCATCTTAGGGATAGAAATAATGCTGCAGCACAATGTTGCTTAAGCAGGTGACCATGGAGGACTTTGACTTTGAAAACATTTATTTGGTCACTAGACAGAATATACGTAGGAAGGATCCACTTTGAAAGTGGAAGCACAAGGAGCTCTGCAAACCCACGCCCCCGCAAAACAGCATAACAGAAGAATTTTTTTTTTAATTGCTCTGAAAATTTTCCTAAGGGCCTAGAACAAATGAAGAAGACATTTATGAAAGAAAATCTCTGTTATATCTTGGTAAGAACAGTGAGAGTCTATGACACATGAGCCAGGAGTGAGAGTCTAAGACATGTGAGCCATGAACAATGACAGTCTAATGACATTTGAGCTATCACCTGCTCCTTTTCCTCTTCCACAGTTTAATGGAAACTCCATTCAAGGTGGGTGTGGCTGAGAAGGTGAGGGCCCCTCTCCCCAGCTCCAAGTTAAAGGTTTATTTCGTTGGAAGGGCCGGGTCACCAGCATTTCTCGCCTTCTGCAAAGCTCTGGGTTACAGAAGCGAAATTTCAGGTCATTATCAAAAGTCAAGGGCTGTCTTCCTCTACCCAGCTTCCACTATAAGGGCAGACAAGTCTACCCTTAGTGTGGCAGGCCAAGAATAGTTGGCTTTGGTTGCCCCAAACCTGGCTCTATCGTAGGGTTAGAGGTGAACTGAGAAGGCAAGAGACTATCACCTCCACCCAGCACCCTGCTTGTAAATCTGGAGTGGTAACAGAGAAGCAAGCCACTATCTCTGTTCTAGCAATGGAACAATGGATCAGAAATTTTGCCTAGGGGAGGAGGCAAGCCAAAAGGACAGAGAGTTCTGAAAGTCTCCCTTCATTTAGAACAGAGTTGAGGAAGTTCAAGCCTAATGTGCTCTTGAAAATAATGAGGATCTTGGTGGTATGCAATTGATTGGAGGCTGGTAGCTTCATGAGAACAGGAAGCTAAACCATAGGCCAGCTATTTACCAGAACCAGGGAAAAGACTGCTAGAAGAGCCCTCCTGGGAACAGAACAAATCTCAAAGACTGGCCTCAAAAACTACTCTTGCAAAAGGACCCAAATTTAATTAGATCAGACAATGGAACTATTTATGCCCCAGGACATTGTCAAAAACAATAGAGCAAGGATCAGGCAATTAGTGGAGCCTAACAGCTGGGTGTGACACCAAAAGAAGTAGACAGTTTAACAGATCAGGAAAGAGGCAGCCAGAGAGCCTTGCTACAGCCATCATCCTAGGGTGCCCATGTTGAAAGAAATTAAAGACCAGCAATATATGAAAACAATCCATGTTCCATGGATTGAATGAATTAATCTTGTTAAAATAAGAATACTCCCCAAACTAATCTATACATTCAATACAATCCCCATTAAAATCCACCAATCAGTTTTGCAGAAATTGATAGTCTTATTCTAAAATTTGAATACATAAATTCACAAAGCCAACAATAACCAAAACAATCTTGAAAAAGAACAAATTTGGAGAACTCACACTTTCTGGTTTCAAAACTGACTACAAAGCTACAGTAATCAAGATGGTGTGGCACAGGCATAGAATAATCATATAAATCAGTGGAACAGAATTTAGAGTCCAGAAATAAACTCACGCATTTACAGCCAATAAACTTTATACTGTCAGGGTGCATGTGTGGCAATATCAAAACCAAATTTTTGCTGGTTGTGCATTTTCTTTTTGAAGAATGACTAAAACAACAGAACAGAGCAGTTATTCATAACAGCTAAAATTGAAAACTCAAATTATTGTTAACTGATGAGTTGGTAAGTAAAATGTAGCATACATACAATGGGAAATTATCCAGTCATAAAAAATATTGAAGCACTGATACCCTACAACATGGACATAAACCTTGGAAATATTAAGCTAAGTGAAAGAAGCCATTTACAAAAGATTATAGATGATTCCATTTATATGAAATGTCCAGAATATATAAATATACAGAGACAGAAACTAAATCAGTGGTTATCAAATAGGAAAAAGTGGAGTTTATTTTGGGAGTGAGGAAAATGTTCCCAGAGATCATAGTGACTCAATTAATATATTAAAAATCATTGAATTATATATGTGGGTAAATTGTATCACCACAAACCTATTGTAATTTAAGGAGAGAGGGAAGAGAATCCTGCTTGAGTGAGTTCACTTGGTGATGATCAGAAGTACTGTACAATCATATTCACCTACTGGGATCAATGTCATTATTATTTTAGAAAGTTGCTCTTTGACTATTCCAAGACCCTTGGCTTCTCAGAACCTTCCTCAGATTATTATCATTTACAATTTGGAGCAAAAGAGAGTAATGGACTATAACTTTAGTGTGACCACTTCATCTTTAATTCTAGTTTGCTAATCCTTAAGGTCATTTGGACATATAACAAACATAAATTCAACTAAGACCTTATTTCTCTTCTTGGGGCCGGGGACAGGAAATGTAGCTTTTCTGAAAAAGATGTGATAACTAAAAATTAAAATGTTTATTACATTAATTTTATATATAAGAAATATTAATTTATATATAAGAAAATAAGGAAATTAAATCATCCTGCTCAATTCCACATGTATAAAATGAGCTTCTGCTTTCATATCAATTTAACACAACTTTACTCAGAACCTAACTAATTACCGAATGTGTTTTACTCTTCTAATACTCTTAAAACTTGGCTATTGGGTCTTGTAGCAAAGTTGCTGCCATCAGAGCCCTCTGATGAATGAATATTCATTCTAGTGGACCAGTTCATATGTGGCACTGATTTCTTGCATTTCCACACCACAGGGGCCCAGATTTCCTTGAGAATCTAGAACAGCCTAATGTAATTCCATCTCCTACTCTGGGGAAGGTCTTCTCATCAAGGAGTTAGTTGTGGCACACTCATCAAGACAGCATGTTCTGCTTGAGTTTGATTTTGGAAAGTTCAGACAAAGTAGCCCTCTGAAACATAAACATGTTCATGATTGTCAGGAGAGGCCATGAATTCTTGCCCAAGGCCTGTCTCAGCACAGTGGTGTTTGGAAGAGTTGATAGTTTCTTTGCTAAAAGACCAGACTTCTAATATGCTCACGCCAATTGTAGGAAAATATGGTACAACAGGTAATTAGACTTTTACTGGCAAAACCTCCAAAGTTTCCATCCTTTCAAGAACCAGGAACTTCGCAGCCCATTAAATTTCTGTAGATTAGAGAAGGCAGGAGGAGGCGGCCTGGATTGGACTACAGAGATCACTAGCTCTAGAGCTAGAGGAGGCTGGCCAATGTCTCAGGGAAATGGATGTGCCCCTGCCACATAAATGAGTTTGTTCATGTCCCAGACCAGAGAGGTGAGGCAGCCTTTCATTTTTTGTGTGTGAAGAGATCACCTTCTGTTCATTTTCTGACTGGGCATAATTTATTGAGTAACTGCCTTCTATTAGGATTTGGACTTGCTACTGAATGTAAAATTTAGAAGACACATTTCTTGCCTTTAGGAGGAATACAAGGTAAGCTGTTAACTACTCTAATGAGTGCAGTAAGGGAGGTTTACACAAAGCATTATGGGATTATGGAGGGCTCAACATGTTCAGCCCTAGAGGAATCCCAGAGGGCTTCTTTGAGGCAATTATTTGTTGTTTTTAAAACAAAAGTTTACAAGGCTGGGATTGGGAATCAGAGGGAAAAGGAGGGAAGTATTTTAGGCAGACAATATTATATGACTGAAGGCACTGAGGCCAAGAAGGCAGATGTGCTCAGGAAATAGTGAATTCTTCTTGGGAAGGTATGAACATTGTAAAGTTTGGTGATGCACAGGAAGGTGTTAGATGGTGGGAGAAATGAGCAAAAAAATGTGAAAATCCAGGCAGAGACAGAAGTCAAAGAGCACACTACTAGATGTAGCAAGGCTAGCTGGCATATCCGAGGTGCTAACAGTCTTACAAGGATTTGCAGCTTGCTTAACGAAAAGATTAGCTATACTGGCTGCCACAGGCAACCCATTCAGTTGCAAGAGAAAGCGGTGGTTTTCTAATTATAGAAAATCATCTAACTATTGTATCCTTAAATTACCATTTCATATTAATTAGCTAAGGGAAAATGCAATCTCAGACAGTGTACTGGCACTTCGGCTTGCCTTTGTGGTCCTGTTGGTGGTTTTCAGAAAATACAGGCTATGACATCCACACGTGTTAGGCCATTTCCTTCCCAGAAGGGATTCCACAGGTGAATGCTGTTATCAGCAAAAATGAGTGAAACACAGTCCAAAATGATTATAAACTCTTCTCAAAGTTTAGAGCACCTACCGGGGAAGCTTGGTAAAAGCAAAAATTGGAAAACAGGATTTGTCTAGGTATTTGTGTCAACAAAATGTTATAAAGACTGCTTGGAATGCTTCAAAAATCCTCTTCCTCTGACTGCAGAAGTACACAATTTTTTAGAAGCACACTTTTAAAATTAGAGTTTTTAAAATATTTTCCATTAGACACTCAAAGAGGACATCTTACGTGCAGCACCATTTCCCCAGGGCGGACATTTATAAGATTTGAATTTTATTTCCAATTGTTCTGCTACAACTCAAGAGTACACTTTTTTTTTTTTTTTTTGAGCAGGAGTTTTTGACTTACCCATGACGATGGCATCTTTAAAATGTTGTAAATAGTACTGGACCAGTTAGAGAAATGTAGAAATAAGATAATGCTAAATAATACCAACTGATTTCTCCACCAACCCTCACAAGGTGCCCAGTGTCAGAAGGCACTGATGCCAAGAAGGCAGATGCCTTCTATACTCCTCTATGATTCATGGAATAAACAAGTGACATGCTTAATAACAAACATTTAAAACCCATTTTTAGTAACCAACTAAGTCACAGTTTAGTGATACCAGTAGTAGAAAAAAAGTTTATTAAAGACTCTCCACATTTAAATCACGGGCAGTGTCTTGTAGTCAAGACCTAACTGGTTCTCTTTTTAAAAATCCTTTGGGGCTCCTGGCTGGTTCAGTCAGAAGAATATGCGACCCTTGATCTCAGGGTCATGAACTCAAGCCTCACGTTGGATTTAGAGACAACTTAAATAAATAAATAGGTAAACTTGAAAAAATAATCCCTTACTAGGCAATTACTCTATGCACCTGTTGTGTTTTCACAATGTAAATCAATAGATAAAATATGGTCGTGCACGTATGACTCTAAAGATGGTGTCTAAGAATGTTACAGCAAGTGTTAACTTCAAATATTTTAATAATGTAGGATAGTTGAATGTATTTCTGCTACTGGGTTGTGTTTTAGATAAGGTTTATAAACCTGTTAGGAGAGTAGCTGCAAAATTTTCACCATTGTAATAGACTTATTTTAGTGCCAGGAAATAGAAACTCACTTTGGGAAAATGCCCTCTTCCTAAATTATCATTAATAACATATTTGTAAAATAAAAGTTCTCAAGCAATCAGTTCAAAAGTTTTTTTCCTAAAAAAAAAAAACAATGGTCTCTATCACTTATTACATATGTATTTCACTTATCATTGCCAACCACTCATTACCTATACACATATATTTATATATGGATGCATGTGTACCCACATTATATACACACTCATTTTTGAAATGTGATTAAAGACCTTTTTAAATTTAAAATAAACATAACACTCATTGAAAATTGGATAAAAACCTCTAATAAAATCTTATTTTAAAACAAATATTCATCAAGTCTTTATGTTTGAACATTGTACAAATTCTTTCCCACTTTTAAAATCTACAGTGATCATTCGGTTACACACCAAGTAACAGAGCTGAGGCTAGGTAGGCTGACTGACTATCTTTTTGAGCAATGCTTTAATTGCTCTGCTTCTAGATACAGTAACTTGCTGGCCACCTTCTTTTTTCTCCCCCCTTACTTTTTCTGAGAAGGGCAAGGCATCCACGAAGACTTTTATTTTCATGCCCAGAGACTTTTATATTTATGGAAAATCTAAAACCAGACAAAGCCCACAAAATAACAGTCATTTCAAACGGAAGACAATGCATTTTTTCTCATTTATTCAAATTCACTGCAGGAAGTAAACACTAAAAGATTAAAAAACAAAACAAAAAAATTCACACTGCAGTATGTACAGTTTCATGACATCACATGAAGAAATTAAATTTTTAATAAAAATGACAAATTATATTACTAAGCAGATTGCATCAAAATTGGTTGTGTAAACCCCAGAATTCGTATCATGAGTGGTGATGTGCCTGCATTCCAGTATACTGGAACACTCCTGGTATAATGTGACATTTCCAACGGGATTAAAAAATTCATGAAAGTAGTTGTGTGAACTTTTTATGTTGAAAAGTGGTTGACTTGATTTTTAAAAGTTTTAAGACCCTTGGATTCAGAGCACATTCTTTCACAAAGCTTAAACCACAGAAGTCATGTCCAGAAATGGAATACTGTCCTGTTGGGACGGACATCTGATCTGACTCGTTAAGACATTTTGCCAAATGCACAGACGCACAGGGTCCCCCATGCACTTTTCATGCAGCAGGTAATCACAACTTAAATAAAAGGTTTATTTTATACATTTGTCCAGACTTGCAACTGTATACACACATGCACAATTTTTAAACCTGTCTGATTATATTTACACTTATACATGGAATATACAGAAACCAAAGAGATTAAAAGGCTTTTCTGTTGCATTAGAACAATACAAAATATGTATTTTTCATTAAGGAAATCACTATTTACATCACCTTTAAAAACTGATTTTAACATCTTCATGTAACAAGTCAATATATATATATACATATTATATATATATATATATATATAAAATATATATTCTCACCAGTTTACTCTTCTGTAAGATGTACCAGAGAATAAACAGGTAATGCTACCTTACTGATGTCAATGAGAGCTGTAGTACCCTTTCACAAATGACTTCATTAGGAAGAAATTGTCTAGATATCTAAAATAGTCCTTGAAAATGTGTGTATGTTCATCCTTGTATCTACATATGCATAAACAAAGTGAAGATGGATGTATGCCCTTTCTCACTGCTCTTCTTTAAAATCACCCTAAACTCAAATTGGGGACATTCTCCAGTAAACCAGAACACCATCCTTGTGGTCATGTTTAGCTACGTATTACATATCCTCATTCCTTTAACTGTTAATAACGATAACAACAAAACAACCAACCAACCAAAGAAAGAAACAAAAATGTAGCGACGCTGGCCCTGGATGTTGTTTTCCCTGACCTAAATTTTGCTCCTTTGTAAAAGCCTCTTTTCCCCTAATCAAAGGAGAATACCAACAAGTTTTCTAACATACCTTTAAGGCTCCCGACTTCTCATAATGGCAGGAAAAAAAAAAAACCCCGACTTGCTTAAAAGCTCATGTATATAGTGTAGACAATAAGATTGTCACAGAGTAAATACGGGATGGAGTAGAATATATTCACTGGCCAGTGGGACTTCCATTTCAGAATAAGCACATGCCTTCATCTCTCCGTGACGTAGCATACTATTCACTCCTGACTATTGTTTTATAATATATCCAGTAACTATTTACAAATCATTTTGAGAAAAAATAATCATTTAAGGTTTTAGATCATATTAGGAAATAACACCCATTTTTAATATAAAAATCTTAGAAACAACTTCAAGTAGAACAGCTTCAAATAGATTTCCTTCTAATTAATAGTTGATCATATAACGATTTTTTGATAGGTCAGTAGCAAACCCGGTTCACTTTTAAAAACAAAAATATCTGGTGAATGAATTGTGGACTGTAAAAACTGCACTTAAACACATATGGACTCATTTCAAGATCAAAACCCCATGTGGCTCAATAATAAGTTCTTCCAAGATAACATCCGTGTTAACGTGCAATTACTTTTCTAAAATAACAGATCCAATGGAGTGATTGTGTATGACTCTGTCATGTCAATGACTTTTCTACTTTTCTGTTTAGTCAATCTGAGTTTAGCGCTTTTCTTGGGCTTGAAATAAGTATTTTCACCTTCGTCAGCAATGTTCTTAGGACATGATTTTAATAGAAATAATGGATGTATTCAGGAGAAGTGTCCAAACCATCCTGGAATCACCTGAGTTTGGGAAGTGGCCTGTTACTCCATCCCTAAGGCTAATTAAGTAGATGTTACTTATTAGAACATGTAATCACAGATTTTCCTGAGATGTTGAGCCAGATATGAAAGTTGTCCCCTCCACCCAATTTTTTTTATCATAAAAAGTATTCTGAACCCGATTTCCAAAGACATACGGTTATATATGAACTACAATACTGCAAATTTTGGGTTTAGATATAACTGTACTGGGGAAAATATAGGCATCAAATAGTTGCTTTTCTTGTGGTTTTTTTTGTTTTTTGTTTTTTTTACAATCCTGTGTTCTGAGAAAAGTCGTAAGCAATGGTTCTCAAACGTGAGCGTGCAGAAGAAACATCTAGGGAGTGTGTTAAGATGCAGAGGGAAGGTTCCCAGGTCCACCTAGCAGAGGGTCACGCTCTGTAGATCTGAGATGCTGTATAGGAATCTGCATTTTAAAACAAATGCTCCAGATGATTCTAATGCAGGTGGTCTGAGTCCATCTTTTAAGAAACCCCGGTCATAAGACTCACAGGTACCACAGAAATGGTGAGAAGTTAGTTTTACAAGAGATGGTGAAAATTGTCCAAAGAAAAGCCATTTCGCTTCTGTTAAAAACAACTTCTTAAGTATTCAACTATTCAGGAAACCACCTGAAGATAAATGTTAACTTCCTAATTCTGTAAAAGGAGGAATATTAATTTAGTAAAGTAGTTAAAATACAAAAATGGAAATCTGCCTTTTTTTTTTAAGGATCTATCAAACTTCCATCAATTGTAATCAATTTTTACTAAGTAGCACAAGGTTTAAAGAAATAGATATTGAAAAGGACTGGGCTGGGGCAGACACATTAGGAACCACAAAACCCCTTCCAAGAGTTAAAAATAAATTTTTTTTAGCAAAAGTGAAAAATGTAAGCATTTTTTTTCTAATTTATTTTTGAATCGAATAATGAGAAGTGAATTAGTTTAATTCAATAATTAACATTAAAGAGTTATTTAACAATTTGGACTTAAAAACACATGTGTTATGTAGACTGACTTCTGCAAAGCAAAGTAAAGTACCCTAATAAAGGCAGTAAAATGCATTAATCCACCATGGATGGAGAGTTACATTTTCCTTTATGCCTATCATCTGTGATTATAAAAGAATTTCATTCAGAGGCTACTCACAGTTGGTGTCCGATGCATACAGAGTGTTAAACAACCGATTACTAGCTCAGTAGTTTCCTCAGGACATCTAACATAAAGCAAAAAAGTAGTATGCATATTTAAACATCATCAGTAACCAATACTTTTCAAAATGAAAAAAGTTTCAATTATACCATGCTTTTCTCAAATCATGCTCTTATTTATACAGATCTCAAGTTCATACTAATTAATTTTAAAAAGACCCAAAGCTGGATGGCAGGTACATTTTATTCTGATTCTTTTTTTATTGTTAGCACGTTTCCCAGAAGTCCATAAACTTCTCCATTTGCGCTGTGTGGGCGAGAGGCATTACTTCCCATATGGCTATTGTAAGGGCTTCTGAGATTGAAGAAAGAAGCTTTAGTTTCTGCAGCAGGAAGTAACTCTTCTTTGATTGTAACCTGTGAGACGCTTTCAGCAGATGAGGGCTCCCTCCAAATGTCCTTGTCCTGTGTTTCTCGACTGGTAACCGAACTGCCTCCCTTCTGAAGCATGTAATACAGTATCGGGTTAGTTTTGGTCAGTCTGGGACAGTCCTTTTCATACTCATTCTTTTCCGCATCTGTGATTACCCACTTAATGGGTCCCTTCTCACTGGTCACGGAACACCCATTCGAAAGCCCAGATTCTGGTCTAGACCCTGCACAGCCCAAGTGCTCAGGAAAAGGAGGACTTATGGGAGTTTTTACTCCCCCTGGGTATGGAAATGTCCTGCTGTCCATGCAGCTGCTGGGCTGGGTGGGGCTGTACATCAGTCCATTTAAAGAAGAAAGGCTGAATTCAGGCTTGCTGTTGGTCACATTATTTTTGTGTCCTTTCTTTTTACTCTCGACGACAGAGTTACTCCTGTGCTGGGACAAATCTCTTACGCAGTTTTCTGAGAGAAGCAGCTGCTTGAGAACATTGAAGCTTTTGCTCTCTCTGGCCCAACTCCTGTGCTCACCGTCGCTGGCTGAACCATGACTGGTAGGATATTTAAATTCAAGATCATTTTTGTGAAATTTCAGCTCTTGCTGGTTTAGCAAGGACCCATACAACACTTCTGGAGCACTGTGACTGTTTGCGGCATCGACTACGTTATTTTTCATCTTTTTAAACGGATTTTCTAAAGGCTCAGTATAAAGCTTCCTTTTCTTAGGAACCATGCAAAGATTCTTTGATTCTAGAAGTGTCAGTTCACTATTTCTGTGACTATTGTCCAGGTTGTCTGTCAGGTAACTCTCTTGATTCTGTCTTAGCAGTCGACTTAACAGACCATTCTTTGAGAAAGAAAAACCCTGAGGTGAAACGGGCTCCGATTTAAAGTCCTCGGACACTGGTAAGGCAGCTGCGCTTCTCTGCGCCGGAGGAGCCGTACCTAAGAACGGGGCACCCTTGGCGTCGTGGCTCAAGTGCACATTTGTATTATGAATGTGTAAGTCATCACAAGGCTCAGATTTTATTTTTACCATCAGTATTTGTTCATTTAAAGCTCTATCTGTGTGTTCCTGAGTGCTTTCATCTCTTAAAGGAACTTTCTCTTTCTTTTCACTCTTCCCTTTGTTGGGGTTTCCAAGGAGCAACTGGAGGACTGTGCGCCTTTCAAGCAGATTTTCTATTTCAGAACCAGAAAGTCCTGATTCAGGACCTGTTGCTGGACTGCTGAATGCCTTATTTTCTTCAACCGCATTTGTTTTATTTGAGAGCAGAGGACTATTTAATCTATCAACCATGCCCATAGGTTTATCTGTGTTTACACTTAGCAGCTGTTTACTAGGCCTCTGCTCTTCCCCTGTGGAAGACTGTATCCCACACTGAGCCAAATTTTGTAACAGTTTACTGGCACTGAAAGTTGCAGAGTTTTGTGTACCTTCATTTTGGACTGGTTTCTCTCCTTGCGATTCTTTGCTTTTTGTAAGGTCCATCAAGTGGTTAGATGCAGTATTTGCTGGCCTTTCAGGTTGAGAGCCGCAGGCATATGGTGGGGAATTCCACTTGATGACCAGAGAGTGCTGGGAAAGGTTGATGGGAGACTCTGCTTTGGATGATCCCAGTAATGGAGGAGTGCTCACTGGGGTAGTCCTGTGTGTACTGGGGCTTTCTATCACAGAAGTCCTCGTGTAATTCTGTGATCCGAACTTTGCCACATCACTGTGTACTTCCTGAGGGCTGTTGTTTCTTTCTACGTTTTCCTCATTCTTATGGCCAAGTAGCAACTGAAGAAGGGTTACTTTCTGGTGTGAATTTAGCTTAGAATTCTTTGAGGTATCTTGATCTTCTTTGAGATCGACACTGGGGACTTTGGGGTCCCAAGTGTTTAGCAAAGACTGAGTTAAATTATCAAGAGAAACAGGCTGGTCAGGTTCTGGTTTCTCAATTCGATGTTTGCAAGACAAGTCTATGGGAACACAGTTGGAATAAGAACTTTCATCGCCACTGCTATCATCTGTAAAACTAGGATTGTTATCTGAGTACTCGTCAATGGTTGTAGGTGTACTGCTTTCCTCAAAAATGCTTCCTCTTTCACTGTGACTGTGTCCGTTCATTGGCTTTGGTATGGTCTGGCTTTTAAGAAGATGTAAAAGCAAACTATTATTAGCAGCTTGTTTTATACTGTTTCTTTCCAGTGAGTTCTTATAGCCCACATTTTTTGGGGAAGAGGGAACCCCCATTGGATTCTGAAATGTTGTATTCTTGCCAGCCATTAGTTTGCTTGATGATGTTCTTGCCTGACCATTGAGATGGCTTGACATTCCTTTCGAGAGCTGGAAGCTGCCAACATCCTTCTGGCCATTTTCCTGCAATCTGGCCATAGCAGCAAGCCTTTCACTTGCCGCTTGATTTGCATTTTGTGTTTTTAAAGCGTGTTCTCGAGAGTACTGCTGCAAATGGGCTTCACTTGAGAGCAGTAATGCTAACTGGCTACAAGCAACACTAGGTTTGGGGGACGTGGCAGGACTAGCCCTTTTTTCCACCATGCTTGCAACTGCCTGCAATCTTGCAGCACATGACAAGGGTTCACTCATGACCTTTGTCCCACTTTGTCCAACATGATGCGGTGACTCTGCGAACCGATCTCTGATGAGGTTTTTAGTTACATCAGGAAGATTGGTATCAGGCTTTTGATCTTTAGCTTTACTTTTCTTCAACAAAGTTTTTAAGTGACTTGATGCAACACCGTAGCACCTTAAATCTTTTTCCACTTTTAAGGAATCATGACTGAGGGCATAGCCTTGCTCCTTGAGGCTCTGCCTAATTTGTTGCGACAGAGCAACAGTCTGCAGCCTAGAGCTGAATGACTGAAGCAAAGAGGCCAGTAATGTGCTATCTTGTTTGCCTTTAGGCACACTGTCAACCATGCCAGCTAGCAAAGCTTCCTTCTTCACGTTTAAATTTACGATGGAATCAGACAGCCTCTTCCGCTTCGCTGCATTCCAGTCCTCAGATGACTGCAAGAGTCTGGCTTTTTTGAGATGCAGCATGCCAGATCCCTGATATGAATGTGTATTGAGAACGGGCCCATTACTTTGACAGGTGGGAAATGCATTGCCAGAAATGTTAAAGTTCTGATCTTCTTCATTATGCCCAGCAGACTTTTTGTCAATGGCAGTACCTGAACCCTCTGCTGCCTGATGCATTAGTAATCCTTCTAGGTAAGTTAGAACAATAGAATCCTGGTGCACATCAGAGCCAAGCTCTTCTCCATGAGTCATGTTCAATAGAAGTGTTCACAAGGGCTTGGTTTCTAGTCACGTTGAAGAATGGTTTTCTGTGGGGGAGTGAGATGTAACTTTAATAAGTGAGCGTCAGTTTATCACCTTCCATAGTAATCAGACAGAGATGCACTGTTTCATTCCAACCAGGATTTCTTCTGGCAAAGACAAGATAAATGGTGGGCAAACTCCACAGCGGTACGACCGCAGAGCAGATCAACTCCTAAGCAAGAAGAACTCCTTAATACGTAGATCTACAGAAGCAAGCAGACAGAATCCTTAGCGAACGTATGCTCCTTCTTCATCTTGTGTCCAATTAAATGCAAATATCAGTGTTCTAAAAAAATAAATAGATAAAAAAAGTTAGGAAGGGACAGAGCTAGAATTATGCTTTGATACATATAAGCAAAAGAATCGAATATGTGTAACTTTCTATATATGTGTATCTGTGTATAAACATAATACGTATACATATATATGCATTACAGTCAATTCTTTAGTAATAAAGAAATGGCACTTCTTTGCCATTCCTATCAAACTGCAAATCTCCACTGGAAAGCCTATAAATTAACCCATATTATTAAAATAATCAAATCCTTTAAAGAAAACACTTTGATGGTTTCTGAATTTTCACGAGCACTTTCTACAAAGAAATATGAATGCTAAGTCTCTTATAGTAATATAGCTCTGTAACGGAGCTAGAATTTGCTCTCTGGCATGACTGGGAGCTTATGAAGGAACAAAAGCACAAGTCAAGGAGGAAAAATGAAAAAAAAAAAAGATGAACATGACATGACCTCTCTGATGAGCTGGATGTGGGGTTGAGGGCTGCAGAAGATTCACTTCTGACATCCTCGAAATGTCACACACTCCACAAGTGATCTGCAGAATTGCTGTTTTCAAAGAAATGGAAGCACTAACGCATACAAGTATTTTGTGGGCCTGTGCAAAGTGTGACAGTCTTAGTCATATTCATAAACATGTAAGTATAATCTTTGCAAACTTATTCACCCATAATTACCATGACTTATTAAAACCAGAAGAGATGGATTCTCTAGATGCTCATCAAATCCATCAGAGGTTTAATATATTTGTTTTGAAATCTCTGCTCATTTGCTTTATGTAGAAATTTCAACGTGAGGTCCATTCCAAGCAGAACACAGGTTGTGGGTAAACTTGTAACTCCCACATGTCTAGGGTGTTCCTAATATGAGGTACTTTTCTCCCCACCCACGCTTTTTGTTTTTGTGTGGCTTCGCTATTACTAAGTATAAATTAAAATATTATATATGATTTGAAACAATTCTGTAAGATTTTAAACTAAAAATCATTAATTTAGAAAAAAATGTGAAGGCACTTGTACCTATTTTTTAAGTTTAGAAACTGTGGTTACTATAATATGTATAAATGTAACATGGGTATACAATAGGCTATCACATCATCCTGTTGAAAAGTGGGCAGGAAACAAATTTAGAATAGATTTGAAGGGAAGATGACTAACTTCTTCGAGAAAATTCTAAGTCAATGTGGTTATTTTTCATTAATTTCTTTGAAAAGAAATTCTATAAACAGCACCATTACATGAAACAGCGAGGAAAGAACTTCTTATCCTGCTTTTTAATAAGATGAATCTATAAATGAGACTATATTTCCTGTGACACTGCTCTAGGCGACACTTAGCCACAACACCTACCAGCCTTCTAGCAAAAAATAAAATGCCAAAGATATTAGGAATTCTGAGACTACTTAGGCCTGAATTCACTTATACCCTATTAAAAACTCTTCTGGGAATCAAGTGAGCCAAAGTTCTTCAGAAAACTTCCTTCTCCTTCCTTTAAATAACTGAAGCAGGAGAAACTGCTGCATTTTGTTAATATTTTAAGTCAATTTATAAATAACAAAGAATGAAGAAATAATGTAAACCAACTTCATTAAAAATTTAAATAAGAATTTGCACATAGTTAACCCATTCTGAATTCCGTATCTTCCTGGTTTTGAAAGACAACATATCCATAATGGGCAACTGACAGCTTGTCGACTGTCATTCATACATGGATTTGGAAATATCTTCTAAATATCAATTGCAGATTTCAAATACATGTCTAAGAAGTGGGCATTATCACTTCTGGGTCTTCTTTTTGTACCTGTATAAATCAAAGAGTGTTACTTTGGAAAACTTCGATAGCTCATAATTATGCTGAAGAGAGGAAAGAATTTTCCTTACTGCATAAACTGCAAAATATATATTTTTTATTCTTAGATTTACTAACACCAATTATAATGATTAATCAATGGATTATCTCATTTCTATGCCATCTATTTTCTTTCAATCTCTTTTATTATATACCAGCCTTCAATATCTGTCCACTTATGAACCATTTTCATATAAATTTAAATGTGCCAACATGATAAAAGAAGAAAGAATACTGCCATACATCCTTTGAGCAAAACAGGGCAGTTGAGGTTCTTGTCACAAAATAGTGAGTGATGAAGTCCTTCTTACTGAGTAGCTGACTAGATGAAATCCCGTATTTCCTTTTTGTCCTTAGAATACATTGTTATGGGAACAATGTGAGACGACGGATGTATTAAGTAACTTTACAATGAAAATCATTTTGTAACATATGTGCAAATCATCACATTGCACACCTTAAACTTTCACAATGTTATATGTCAATTACATTTCAATAAACCTGGGAAAATAAGAACTATATTGTTCACTCATTGATTCTTGCGTTTGAGAAAATTCATTTCGGATGTTGTCATCTGAAGAAAACAGTGTTACTTCTACAATCAATGTCACCATAATCATTCGTGTCTAGAGTACAACTATCGTTCTCTTTGCAGTCATCCTCGGATTCACCTAATTGAAGTATCTTCCTATGCCAACTTTCTTCTCTTTGACATTACAGATGGGAAAGGAAAATACTGAATTCTCTATTATATTTCCTAAAAACTTAGGATAGGAAGACTACAAAGATAGTGTCTCCAGACTTTTCTTTTAAAACATTCATGAGAAATGATATAGAATTAATGGGCTATGGAATAAGGAAACTGAAGATGATACAGTGATGGCTTATTTCATTATTGCATCATTCTTCCAGGCACTTCCATTATTTTCCCTTGGCTTATTATTTTAGTCTTTATTTGGCACAGCTGGAAATAATGAATTAATTCTCCAGATCAGAAAATGGAAAAATATACATAGATATATGAAAATTAAGATCACTAAGGTTCCATAATGTATCTCTGATTTATCTTGACCATATGCATATTTGGGTCAAGATAAATCATTTCTCCAAATGATCTAAGTTTTAATACACAGACTAGTTTAGTTAAATATCTAGTAAAATGCTTTAATTCAGAAAGTATTTTTTAAAAAGCTATTATTTTTAAGTACCTAAAAATATGAAATTATGTTGAAGTCTAACGTTTTTATTTAAGATTTTAATCAATAGGACAGTTGTAACTAACGTGCACATTAACCATTCCCAAATGGGTGTTATACTGATTCTCTGAAGTAAACTATTTTCATTGCAATGTGTTTTGCACTATTTGCACTTTCTATTTCTACCAATCAAAAGAAAATATGAATTTTTAAACACTTTTTAAAATGGCAAAATAAAATTTTACTTGGATAAAAAGAAGGATGAATCTAATAGAATTCTTATATGTGGGACTACTTTTAGTTGACAATAAATAAATAGTAAGAAAGGTCTTCCCTCAACTATTTTTAAGGAAAGGGTTCAGTATCTTACTTGTCATCAAACTCTCCATTAAAAACATATTTCAATGACTAAACATCTATGAAGTTACTTTGTATGGTGTTTAAATTATGTCTAGTGAACACCTCATGACTTCCAATTGTTTCCATGAAATCTCTTCTAATTTATTTTCCATTAGCAAGTAATACCAGTTTGAGTGTTGTTTAATTTAAAAGTATTTCTCCAATGCCACTCTAATGAGCATTTTAATTTCTGGCTCTGGTTCCTCAAAATGTAAAATTAACTGAAAGGCTACTTACTTGTGATGTTTAGGAATAACTTATCCTACTGGATGACATTACCTAAATTCTACTGTAGATTATTTTAAGGATGCTTTTTGCACAAAAGGCTATGAAAAATACTATGTTTCATTAGAATTAGAAGAAAAATATCAAAGTATTAAGAAACTTCCAAAGTCTTAATTATTGAACCTTGTATTAAAACAATATAAATTGACGTAAATAATTCAGAAAAGTCTTGGTGTTCTCTAAGGTAAGACTTTGAAAAAGAGTTTTAAAAGTTGAAAGGAAACAAAAATCCAAGAAAAATTTATCAAGGGGATGTAACACCAAACATTTCATCCAAATGTATGAGATTAAGCTTTTTAAACCAATGGCCAATGAAAAGTTGTAATACATAACACCCAACACTTAATTTCACAGAACAAGAAAAAGAAAAGGTAACATTTCAGATAAGGGTTATGAGGCTTCCTTAAAAAGTCAAGATTACAGTGAATCCCCTATTTTGAATAAAAAGTTATTTTTAACCAAGTCAACAAAACTGTAACTGAAAAAGGAAACATTACCAATACTGATGCCACAGAAATGAAAACAATCATAAGAGGTTACTATGAACAACTATACTCCCAACAAACTAGAAAACTTATAGAAATGGAAAAATTCCTAGAAACATATAACTTCCCAAGACTGAATCAGGAAAAAATAGAAAATCTGAATAGACCAATTACTAGTATGGAGATAGAATTAATTAGTGCTAAAAGATCTCCCAATGAAGAAAAGCCCAGGACCAGAATTTCACTGAACATTTGAAAAATTAACACCAATCCTTATCAAACCTTTCCAAAAAAATCAAGGATGAGGGAAGACTACCAAACTCATTTTATGAGGTCAGCATCACCCTGATACCAAAGCCAGAAAAAGGATACTACTAGAAAAACAAAAACAAAAAAATCCTACAATGATGAATTATATATGATGAATATAGATACAAAATTTTCCCATAAGATACCAGTAAACCAAATTCAGCAGCATATTAGAAGAATCATTTACCATGATCGAGTGGGACTAATCCCAGACGTGCTTGGATGATTCAACACCAGGAAATCAATCAATGTGATACATCACATTAATGGAATGAAATTGTCATGACCATCTCACTGGATGCAGAAAAAGCATTTGACAAAATTCAACATCTACTCATGATTAAAATTCTTAACAAATTAGGCATAGAAAGAAACATCTCAACATAGTGAAGGCCATTAAATGACAAGCCCACAGCTAACAGCAGTTCAATGGTGAAAACTTAAAAGATTTTGCATTAAAATCAGGAACAAGACAAGGGTGTCTAATTTTGACACTCCTGCTTAACTGGTGTTAGTCCTAGGTAGAGCAATTGGGCAAGAAAAAGAAATGAAAAGTATCAAAATTAAAAAGAAGTAAAAATTGTCTCTATTTGCAGGTGAAATGATTATCCTGAAAACTCAACCACGCAAAAAACTGTTAGATGTAATCAATGAAAGTTTTGTAAAAATTGGAAGATATAATATTAACAAAAATCAGTAGCATTTCTATACACTAGCAATGAGTTTTCTGTAAAAGAAACTGATCGTACTTACAATAGCATCAAAAAAAATACTTAGAAATAAGTTTAATGAAGGAAGTAAGTGATCTCTCTGAAAACTACAAGACACTCATGAAAGAATAAAAAGAAGACACAAATGAATGGAAAGGTATCCTGTGTTCACGGACTGGAACAATTAATACTGCTAAAATGTCAATGCTACCCAAACACCATCAATTCAACGCAATTCCTATCAAGATTCCAATGGCATCTTTTATTCTTTAAATTGAAGAATAAAAAATACTTCTAAAATATTATATGAAACCACAAAAGACAACAAGTAGCCAAAAAAAAAAAAAAATCCTAGGAAAGAACAAAGCAGGAGGCATCACACTTTCTGAGTTCAAGCTATACTATAACGCTATAGTCATCAACATAGCATTTATTAGTATAAAAATGAACAGACCAATGAGACAGATCAAAGAGCCTGGAAATAAACTCAAGCACATACAATCAACTAATATTTTGACAAAGGAGCCAAGAATACTGAATGGAGAAAAAGACAGCCTTTCCAATTAATGGTATGGGGATAATTGGATATTCACATGTAAAAGAATAAAACTGGACTCCTATTTTACCACTCCCCAAATTAACTCAAAATGGGTTAAAGGCTTAACTATATGGTCTGAAATCATGAACTTCCTAGAAGAAAACAGGAATAAAGCTCCTGACTTGGGTCATGGTAATGATTTTTAGGATATGACACCTAGCAATAAGATAAAGCACAAGCAATAGAATAAAAAATAAACAAGGGCAACTGGGGGGTTCAGTCTGTTAAGTGTCTGACTTCGGCTCAAGTCATGATCTCACGGTTTGTGGGTTCGAGCCCCACGTCAGGCCCTGTGCTGACCACATGGAGTCTGGAGCCTGCTTTGGGTTCTGTGTCTCCCTCTCTCTGCCCCTCCTCTGGCCACACTCTGTCTCTCTCTCTCAAAAATAAACCAACATTAAAAAAATTTTTTTAAATAAATAAAATGGGAAAAAGAAAAGCTGGGTTTTGAAAATAATTAAGAAAAAAAAAAGAAACATTCAATTGTTGCCATTTCAAGCCAGGAACAATAGGGCATGGCAAGAAAGGCAGACTGAAATTTCATTTATTATATTTCTGATTGATTAAAAAAAAGGGAATAAATATTAATGTCCTTTGATAGAATTTGAATTCTGAGATAATTTTCTTTGTAGTATTAACTTCGTGAAAAGATGGATGTGTGGTTGTACATTTGATGGATGCCAAGAAAATAAAATTATCTCAAGCCATTTTGCTCAATGGAAGGGTATAGGTTCTCCTAACCTTTTTCAATAGGTCTTCAAAGTCTTCAAACATACGAGCATCTTGCCCTCTCCCAGGGGTTCTCAATTTAGAGGTAAACAGTCTTCAATGATTGGTAACAGAAGTCACTGACACTGTCGAGTAAAAACAGCCGCCCCAGATTGCGCTCCATTGCAACCTGAGGGACTTACATATTTTTGCCCAAGGCCAAATTTGCTCCTAACTTCCAGGTCCATCAGCTTTAACTTGCTGTCAGCTGCTTCCATAGGAGTAAAACAGTGTCATTCAACATTCCCTATTAAAAGAGACTCACTAGGACACGCTGGTGCTTGACTGACTCAAGTGTTCAATACAAAGACATAGGTATCTGAGAATCTCTTCAACCCTAACATTTTATTTCTAGGATTCCAAGTAATTTATCAAATTGTAATTGATAAAAAGGATAAGCATGTTAACCAGAAAGATGATAACCATAAACTTGTGGAAGCAGTCCTGACCAATATGTGTCATAGTCTTTTCAGTGAATTCTAGGGGAAGGAAATGATTTTGAAACAGCTATACAGCCAGCCTATCCAATGGCCCCAAATTATTTTATTACTTTCTTTAAGGGGACCACAGAATTTCAAACAGATGTGTACTTGAAAGCTAAATACGAGCTTATATCCCAACTGGAGCTTTTGCATATCTCATAAGGACTACATACTGAATAAAACACAATAGTAAAGACTTAGGATCCTTGGTAACAGATAAATGCATATGAGAGAGAGGACAATTATTGTCCTGGTGACAGAAACAAATATCCCCTATAACTGATATAGCAAAGGAAAAAAGAGCTTCTTTGTTCTGAATTATGAGGTTTATATTTATAAATCAGATTCGATAAAAGCCACTATTTTACTCTGCCTCTACAGTTCATTAAGAAAATTAATTTTAAGTCAAAATTAAGATGAAAGAGTTGGAGATTTTAAGTGAAAAAAGGCTCACAGAATCACAGGACAAAGAGCTTAACTGTCAATTTCTATTCCAAAAATGTAGTATTTTCCTGGATGCTATGTCACATTTTCTTAAAAACACAGAAAACTAGATTATGGTTACCTAAAATCGACTCTAACTACAACTATTAAAAATCCAGAAGATAAATATTATATGATAAATACATATTTACTTAACATTAATATTAATGTCTGTCACTGACTCCTACTATTTCTTGAAGAAACACAAGTTTCTTGAAGAAACACAAAATAATCACTAACAAATTATTTTGGTAGCACATAAATATGAAAATAAAAAGAGTTTAAGTATAAAGCAAAGAGAGGGTATAGGTTCTCCTAACCTTTTTCAATAGGTCTTCAAAGTAACTGGTTCTATCAGTTTCCAAAAGCGTATTTTCCAATCCATATCAAAATATAAAATACAACGGAAAATGGTGGTTTCTTCTGGAATTGAGTGTTTACAGTATGTGTGTGTGTGTGTATGTGTATGTGTGTGAACACATACATACATACATACATAATGTACATAGATACGGGAACATTCTTTAAGATTGGAGTATAAATTCTATTAAATTCAACTACAGTCTCCTCATCCCTGAAATACATCTGACATACAGATACAAACACAAGGTCAAGGTCACAGATCAGTAAGAAAGATTACCAACAGAACTGATATAACAGCTGGCAATTGATCAAAGCTCCTGGGGTTTTTAGTACACTTACTAGATACTGCATTTACTCACAGGGTACACTCTGTTTTAAAAATGTTTCCCATCTTTGAAGATTAGATCTTCATGTACCTTTTGTTATAAAGTGTCTTCTGCTAAAATGTTGCACTGATCACAGAAGAAACTTGTGTGTGTGTGTTTCAGGATCATAAGTGTTCATGTGTGTGTATGTACATGTATATGTATGCTTGCATATTAATTTGATACTACTGATGTTTGCCATGTGACAATTTGAAATTAATTTAACTTGCAGTTTTCTGAATCTGCCCATGTTCCCCCACACCTCCATGTCTTTGTACCAGCTGAAGGAAATTAACTGTATATTCCTCAATATCTTCGGTCACTTCTTCCTAAATATAGAGATTTAACTGCTAAAAACTGGTTCAACCAGGAAAATCTTACAATTTAACCATAGTCATCCATGATAGTTTAAATTATACATATAAGAAGAAAGTTTTGTTATCAACAATAGCAACAAAAGTGATTCTTAATGAAATTATATTATTGAACAGTGCAATTATCTAACAAAACCATACCTTTTGGTTTAGCTGTTCAAATAAGGTACTGAATTGAACTTAAATTATATTTATGAACCAAAAATTATGTGATAAATGTTCTTACTAAAAGTGTTCCAGTCAAAAAAATCATCATTTTTAAGGACACATCCGGCTGTTGGGGTAAATTTATAATAAAGCTTTCTTTGTTAAATCAAGCATCACCTGCTATGGCTTTATATAATTTGCCAATCAAAATATATGCACATGTAAATGTTCTCAATCATCAGATTTTCATTCTGCAAAATATTTTTGATAATTAAATAGGCTTAAATGAAACTACCAGAATTGTACTATACTAAGGAAGACTGGGGTTTCTAGGTAACAAAGTAAGAAGAAAGAAATATGTGTCAAATTAAATACCAAAAAAGTGGACCTTCCCCTACCAGGCAGAAACAGAGCCTGGCTATAGAAAAACTACTCATAGTGGATACTAATTTGTATATCAAAATTTGATCACAAAATCTATTGACATTTTCTTTTAAAAGAAAGAATTCCTTATAAAATACACTATTAAATCTATTTGCAGGAACCACTTTTTAATCAATTAATCAGTTAATCAATTAACATTCTTCTTTGTGTGCTGCCTGGTAAAAGTGCTACTTTGCTATAAATGGTCCATGAACTCTGACTTGATTTTCCAGAAATGGAAAACATCATGATATCATTCTTGCTTGTATTGGCCCAGAACACAAAGCTTTCCAGACTGAAGGTTTTAGTCAGCTTGAGGCAGAAAAACATCACTACAGACACAACCTATGGGCAGACAGACATAATGACGGTATCTGTAAAGAGAAGAAGTCAATAAACTTGATAGGGTCCCACCCCAGGGGATTAATACACAAAAGACAAGAACATGTACAATGCACCCGGAGAATTTCTATGTCTTTAAATATTAAAGGGTAACATTAAAATATGTTCTTCAACTAGGAAGACAAAGCTACTGGCATACCATCATCCATCAATAGGCTATTTATTTTAAGTGGTTTCATTTTTATTGAAGAAACTGCCACCCATAGTGTCCCCTGACCTCTCTTTTGCTCATCTGTACACATAAGCAAATGTTGGCAGGAATAATCTCAGTAACTATAGGCAGTAGCTGCCAATTTGAGCCCCAGCGTTGCTGCTGTCCAAGTCTCTGGTGTGTTCAGTCCACACAGCCGGGACAGCCCAGCCCTTGCCAGGGCACCTGACAGTCAGACACAGACACAGACTGAGGTGAGGGTGTGGGTAGTAAAGATGCTTTAGCAGAGGCTCCTATGAGCCAAGAAGAACAGCAGTAACATAAGTCAGGGCTTTTCTGACCTCACTTACTGAACAGAAACATTTCAGAATAACTTTCACTTGAGCGGTTAAGATCATTAAAAACAACCACTACTATCTACCATTAGCTTTACTCAATAAAATTAAAACAGTTTTACAATAAAAAAATAATTACATACTCTAGCTTTATGAGGGCCTCAATCTACCATGTGTATACTTTTTTTTTAGAGAGAAATATGTGGAATGACATATACTATATCCATCACTTCTATGCTTAGTAGTTTGTTCAACTCGAACATCAATTACTGAAATCCTTAGATCAATATTTCCTACTGTTTATATTTTGCTTTGTTGTTTTGGTCCTTAATATACTTTTGATTATAGCATTTCTATAAAATGAATAATTTGTTTTACATTTAAATTCTTATCATTGCATTTGATTAAGACCTATGAGTGGGAGCAATAATGTACAAAAAGTAAAGAACATTCTGCTCAGTGCCCTTTTCCCCATTCACCCACACAGTCCCTATAATCATCATTTGGTGGAACATATCAGACAGAAAAATGCATCATATAACGCATTTCTGAATCGAATAAGTCCCAATTGTCTACAACCAAGCTAGAGGATTAAGACATGCTTTTACTCTTCCCCGGACAGCCGCCCCTCAACTCCACAGGCGGACAACGGTGTGTCATCTCCAGAACTCCACGGTGCTCAGGAGATCTTCCAATCATCTCATCAGAACACTGTATTGAGGTTTGGTTATGCCTAGCCCTCAACGGGAGGGTAAGCTCCTGACAGACAAGGACTATGTCTTTTCACCCTTGTGTGTCAGTACCTGGCAGCGGTAGCATTCCCAATGGAACATGCAACAAGTCAACCTCTTAGAGTCTGAGTATGTAAAGTGAGGGATATGCAATCATAATTCTACAGGATCTTAAGATTTAAGATGAAATGAGAAAGCTATTTATAAATGTTTGATTTTGAATTCAAGATATCCTTTTTTTTTGCCTTCTACTCTGAATATAAACTAACAAAAAATCATAAAATTAAAGAGCAATAAAATATTTTTCTGTGTTTGGAAGACAGTGTGACCAGCATTCTGTTAGAAAAACACAACATTTAAACATTTTAGAGATAAATACATATCTAGAGGATTTTAGTTTTCATAAGTTCTTCATTTTCAACATCTGTTGACATAAAAAAATTGATTATAATCATTGAATTTCCTTTAATTAGTGTCTCCCCAGTCAAGGTTTATAAGATCTAATATGTTCACAGACTATATCTAGAATGGGTAAATGTTTCAGAATACTGATATCATACAACTTTTTACCATTTTTCCTTCTCAAACTACTCATCCTATAGAAAATTGAATCTAACCTATTTAACATTACAACATAACTTTGTTAAATTTTCCTGTGATGGACATGCTTAAGAAATGAAGTTCATACACAGAAAGATTTATTTCCCCAAACCAGACAAATCAAATTTATCCTAAAAAATAGTTACGGTAATATGGGGAAAGAAAAGCCTTATGAAATAACTTTGTACTGTATCGACCACAATTGAGAAACTGTTTCTCTACACCCATTTTAAAAACCAATCACTGCGCCAAATATCATCATAAAGAACTTGAACCCTTTAAATTATGTGATAAAGATTAAAGCAAAGTGGTCAAAATGATTCTCAGGATAATCTTTTTCATGGGAACATGAAGCGCTTTAAGTGTGTGCTTTCACTGTGTCTGGCTAAATAAAACCAATATCCTATCATGAAGTAACTCAATTAGAGTATGTAAAAGTAACCAAGTAGCTTTTTAAGGACTTGAATCTGAAAAACTAAAAGCCAGTCAATAAAAACTAATATTATCCAAGTAGGTCTTGAACACTAATGTAGGAATAGTCAGTTTCATTGCTATGCTTTTTCCTTCCTTTCTCCCCACCTCCATTCCTTCCTTCCTCCCTTCCTCTCTCCCCCTCTCTCTCTTTTATGTTGATTTATTTTGAGAGAAAAAGGGATAGAGAGTGAGAAGAAGAGGGGTAGAGAGAGAGGGAGAGAGAATCCCAAGCAGGCTCTGCAATGTCAGCACAGAGCCTAATGCGGCGCTCGAACTCATGAACTGTGAGATCATGACCTTAGCCGAAACCAAGAGTTGGATGCTTAACCAACTGAGCCACCCAGGTGCCCCTGCTGTGCCTTTTCTACTCTTCACTCTATCTGCAATGTTTCTGTTAGTAGCAATAGGAAATTAAGACATTTGCCCCTGTGAATAATGCTGAAGAAGGGGTCGCTTCTCACCACGGGGCATGGTGTTAAACCTAAATGTTTCTCAGGTTTGAGGAGACAAAGAAGTCATGAAGGTACAAAAAATATCTAACTTTGACATATATGGGTAAGATTTTGAAAACCAGAGTTTTCTAAAATGTATAGTAAGTCACTCTTTAATCTATATTAAAAACAAAACATATCATAAGCTATTTAGTCATTTCTTTTAACGATACTGAACCTTGTAATCAAATTTCCTTGACATTCATTATAATTTTTTTTTCCTGGCACTTTATTCACTTGGACCAAGCTTAACTGACAAACATCATAGGAAAACAAATTTATAGAACTTGCATAAAATTGGCAGAGGAGCTAATGCTTAGAAAGAGAAAGCTATTTTCCTATAATGATCCTACCACCGGCTATCAGACTCCTAACAGTATGTCTTGCAAACTGCTTCTACAAACACAACCGGATCATAGAATTTAAAGGTTAAAAGAGAGGTGAAAGGTCATCTGCCTAACCGACCATTCCCACAGAATGCAGAAACCCCTTTATAACCTATTTGCTAACTCTGGTTGTCTAGTTGGTATGTTTTGTTTTGTTTGGTGTGTTTTATCCTGAAAACCTCAAGTGACCATGGACTGCCATCCAACATGGTATCTTTTGGAATCAGAATGCTCTGGGTTCAATTTCTGATTCTTCCAACTGTTCTTAACCAAATAGTTGGCAAACTGTTTGACCTTTAGCAAGTAAGTTAACTACTCTTCAAAGTTTTACTTATAAATATATAAAAACCAATACCTCTGTCACAGAGCCTCTGTGAGGGAAAACTGTGGCAATGTTCATACGGTGCTCAGCACAGCGCCTGGGCACAAAGCAGGCACTCAGTAAAGGTTATCCATTATTCAGAGAACTCCCTCCCCATTTGCACAATGTGCTCCCATCAAATGCCTCCCTGCGCTGGGCTATAATCTGTCTCCTTTTAGTCTGATGGCTGGGCCTTGAGAGGCCTCAGAAAACCAGGCTAATCCTTCAATTATCCTTCAGACACTAGAACATAGCTGCCATATTCCACTGACTAAGTCTATCACCTTGTTAAGGTCTAGATAAGATAGTTAAATTCCGTTGTTGACAGGGGGCTAACAAAGGGCAAACAAGAGAAGACAAATGTGCCAGGCCTCCAGGCTGCGGCGGATGATGCAAAGATGCGATTCTTCACAAATTCCTGACTGGCCAGAGCAGGGTATGAAAAGCTCCTGGGAGATACCTGCCACCAACTGTTGACTCCTACCGAGTGTACTGTACACTAAAAAGGCCCTGCTTTCCCCACTGCTCTAAGCCATACGTCCTCCTTGAATGAAATACCAAGATGTATTTTCTTTGTTTCTCCTCATGGGGTTGGTTAATATTATATTATACTCACTCACATTTTAACAAAAAAAGGTAGTAAAGCTAAGAGGAATTGAATGATTGGTTCAACTGCCCGTTAAGTAGCCCATTCAAACCCAGCAGTAGCTCTTTTCAGGTCGTGCCTTGCCCAGTACTGAGTTAAAGTGCCACAGAGAAAAGGACAAAGGAGAATTTGGAAACATCTGGGAAGGCGAATGCTCTTACTGCACTCTTCGAACTTTGGGTTACTTTTTCTACTTCAAAATCTTACCTCGGTTGTCCTAAGTCTCTTGTTTTTCTTAGAAAGGCCACAGAGCACACTGGTTCAGAGAGCAGTCTGTGGACTCCTGACTGTAATTCATCAGGAAGTGACTCTGGTCTGGTGATTCTGGGGCTCAGTTTCTTTAGCTCTAAAATAGGAATCATAGTATCTACCTCATAAAGCTGTTGTCTTAAATGAAATATGTATGTAAAACTTAGTAAAACATCTGGTATTTTCCAAGCATGTGATTAATGTTAACTATTCTACTAGTCATGGCCATGGCACCAGACTTTTGCAAATAGGGGGGAAAAAAACTCCCCAGCTCATTTGCCAGTCACTATACATAAAGCTCTTTGAGAATTGCAGCTCTCTTTTCCAGTTGTAATCCCAGACCCGATAGTTTAGAGGCACTCAAAATTATCTACTGAATGCTTTAATATTTTCTCCAAATGTCCCAGAAAACTAAAAAAACAAAAAACTTTGTATCTGTAAAATACTTAATAACATAGTTAATTAATTCTCTAATTTTGTAATTTTATAATACACTTTCCATAAACTAAAGAGTAATTTTAGGTACAAAAGATGCCTATCATTTCTTTCTTCCATAGACCTTTTTTCTTAAGGAATCTGTTCCCGGTCCACTAGCCACAGGGAAGTGTGGGAATGTCGGGAACCTGACTACACTGCATCAATTCCTTTCTTCCTTTGGGATCTAAAATTCAACGAGATGGAAAACCCTCATTTTGGGTTGCTTAATGAGGCCACATTGCAGAGATTAGAATACCGAGGACTCAGTATGCTGAAAGGAAAGAATGAAGTAGGCACATACAGAGAAGCAAAGATGAAGAGGGAAGAGGCAGTAAGGAGCTGCTGAATGTTTTCCAGTTTCAAAGAGGTGCAAGGCACCCATCCCTGGGTTCCTGAGGAGCCTCCTGGTGGCTCTAGGAATGAATACCCCGTGCCTGAGCTGTGCTAAGTGGACTTCTGTTCTGCTCCATCACAGCATCCTTAAGATAATATAGTAATACTATGTAACACAAACCAACTCTTTAACCAGAGTCTTAAAGACCTCTACAAATATCAACACTCACCCTTGCTTTTCCTACAGTGCCTCCACTTCATGAATGGTCTCAGGGAAACACGGATCTCCAGTTTTCAAATGGGGAAATCTAATGACACAGGGAGGCAAGTAAGTTGTCCAAGGTCATACTTAGAGTTTGTAGGGGCAGCGCTGATTAGAGAATTTCAAATTTCTTATTCCCATGAGCTTGAACTAACCAATAAACCAGCTGCCTCCCTTGACGGAACTAAAGTATGCCAATTATCCAAACTGTGTAGGAAACATTGACCAAAACAGGGGTTAATTAGACATTGGTTGTTTTAATTCCATAATCAGCTCTTTCCCTGAGCTACCCTGGGAGTGAATAACGTATCTTTTGCAGGAATGGGAAGGAGGCCAGCACAGGCCATCTGGCTGAACATGTCCTTTCGTCAAGTTATCCCTGCAGCTGTGTGAAACTTACCGATGTTAAAGAACTTTACGGTTTAATTTGCTTTATCATTTCCCCTCTACTCTATGAAATTTAAAAGTAGATAAATCTTTAGTTTCCTATTAGCCAAGCAGTTTAACTGGCTTTGAAGTCACTGAATTTACATGAACATATATGTTATGTGTGGGAGGGTGGGGGCGAAGGGGACAGAAATATTCTGATGTTAAAAATGATTTCTTGTATTCAAAATGAGAGCAGTTCATTTACACCACCAGCACTAGAAAAGAAATAAACTCGTTCTTTTCACATGAAAAGTAAAACAGAATATTGGTTTCCTTTCAATCAAGAAAAAAAGGCACCATGAAAGAGTACAGGTGTCCTATTTCCTTGTCCAAGCCCCTCCCTTCTTCTACTTTGTAATTTTGCTAAGAAGACAAAAAAATCTGGACTACTGAGTTCAAGAGCAGTTCCTAAGACCTCCGAGTCAGACTCACATCCACCAAGTGGGCTCAAATAATGACTGCACCACCACCAGCCTGAGGCACTAGTCAAGAGGTGCTCCAGTTCTTGAGCATGTATTTTTCCCCTCACATTCCTTCTTTCTTCCTGAATCCTTCCACCCTTCCTTTCCTCGCAAAACGTTTACTCTCTCTCTTTTTTAATTCTCATTAATTCTACCTGTTTTACTTATGAATACTGCTGGTATTCGGAACTACAAAGGCTCCTGGTATTGATTGGAAAACCACAATCTCTATGCTGGGAATTGTCTCTGAGTGGGAGAGGGCGATTATTAATATTAATAATGCATGTATTAATGCCTAAGTGTGGCTCAGACTAAGGTTGTCCAATTCCTAGATGATGAACCTTGAGCAGGGTTTCAGGCCTTGAGAATACATGTTAGAAAGAAAGGCAAGCTTAGAGGGAATGTCTTTATCCAGTATACAATCCAGGTACTTTCTCTTAATTTGAAGGGTAAGGGTCCATGCCATGAAGCTACATTAGGAATCAGACAAGAAGGGAAAAATCTTAAGGGAGACACTTGTAATCAAGCTGTATGTGCGAGAGCATGTGGAAAATAAATTCTTAAAGTAGAACCAAGCAGTAAGGATGGGTAGATGGGTTATACTGAAGTTTGCAAGCAAATAAGGACCAGAAGGTTCTTGCTCAGAGGGCTAGACACAAAATATTAGAAAAAGCGATCTAGATTTAGCTAACCTCTACCAGCTCTAGAAAAATATGCCCCTATTTCTAAAAGGAAATGGTATGGCATCGAACAGCGAGCCGAGTCAGACTATTAAAGTGCCTGCAGCAAACTTCATTAGTGAAGCTGAGAAGGAAGTAGGGTTACCCTGGGTCAGGCAAGGCCAGGTTGTACCACAGGGCTCTAACTGTTTCTCCTGTTTCGTTTGCTGCTGTCAACTACCTGTCTCTAATTCTTCACTAAACTTTGGTGGCTCCTGATCCTAGATGATAGCCTTGGCCCAAAATGTCCTGACAATAATTGCCCAAAGGACGAGTCAGGAATTACGACCACTCCACGGTGAGATAAACAAAGAAAGAATCTTAAGGTTCCGCTGCAATAGTTCTCCAACTACTTCTCGCTCCCTTCCTTCCTGCATATCATGTATAATGCCTCTTCCTACTACCAGAACCTGGGCAGAATCGACAGAGGGAAGATATAGAAGTTGGCCATCTGGACCGCCTCCTGGAACTCTGTGGCTTCAACAAATACTGAAGGGAAAAAAAAGTGACCTTGTGTTATATTATCTCTTTGTGCCTCACTTTACTCACTCAAAAGCAGAAGGATCTACAAGTTCCTCTTTAAGATTCTATCGCATCTCCCCAGGCTCTAGTTATTTTAGCTCCTTAAAGTCTTTCTTGAGAATGTTCTTAGTGCAGGTAAGCCAAATCACTCTGCCTTTCTTTCTCTTCTCCACCTTTTAGAACCGAAGCGCGTTTCAGGGGTTAAGTGTGTATTCCCACTATAGATGGAATAAAACGCCTTCTTCGTCTTCCTTCCTACTCACACAAGGGGCACTTGTATAAGTGCCACTCCAGTTTGTTTGCACTTGATCGTTAGAGGTAAGTATCATGGACAGCAAAAGGAAATAAAAATACTTGCATAAATGATAACGAATGTTCAAAAAGTGACTAGAATAAAAAATCAATATACTTCTCTTGGACAAGGAAGAAATCAGAGAAAACGTGGTATCAATTGCTCCATTTACTTTCCCCACAACATACTCAATCCCGGCATGTGACAAAGATTTGCCAAAATATTCCCAATACTGGGGCACCTAGATGGCTCAGTCGATTAAGCATTTGACTTGATACTGACTCAGGTTGTGATCTCAGGGTCCTGAGATTGAGCCTCGCATGGGATTCCATGCTGGGCATGGAGCCTGCCTGGGCTCTCTCTCAATCTTTCTCTGCCTCTCCTCCATTCTTGCTCTCTCTCTCAAAATAAATAAATAAACTTTAAAAATATTCCCACCACTAAAGTGGGAGAAACTTTATATAAATATTGTCCATTTACATTTGAGATGGTAAAAAACCTCATCCACGATTAAAAGGTAGCTTTTCCTTTAAGAAGTTTTCCTCCGTCTCTATACTCTCTGTTTCTCTGACCAGTTTTCTCCCCTATTCTGAATATCTTATAGTGTCTAAAGAAATTCAGTCTATGTTTGAAATAAATTCTGGAGGCAAGGGTATCACTTAAACAATTTAACTTACAAACTCAGCTTGAGTGAGTTTGTGGTTTATGATACAGTCATAGAAATGGTTGGTAAGTTTCTGTATCGATTTATGTAAGAGATTACCAATACCATTCAACCTTTTAAAATACAAGCTTAGAATCCACAACTCCCCCCCGCACCCCGAAAAAGAAAAGTCTAAACACGAACAAGGGTTTGCTATAAAATAGTTACCAAAATTGACTTACTGATTACAGTGTCCCCTCACCCCTCTCAAAAGGTATGTACACCACTGGAGGACTCTCAGGAAGAGGGACACGCAGAGGGGTAAAAACTCCTTCCATATCTAAAAACATCTACACTGGGGCGCCTGGGTGGCTTAGTCAGTTGAGCATCTGACTTTGGCTCAAGTCATGATCTCACGGTTTGTGAGTTGGAGCCCCGCATCTGGCTCCGTGCCGACAGCTCAGAGCCTAGAGCCTGCTTCAGTCTGTGTGTGTGTCTCTCTCTGCCCTCCCCCATCATGCTCTTTCTCTCAAAATAAATAAATAAATAAATAAATAAATAAATAAATAAAAGAAATAATAATAAAAAAAATAAAAACATCTACAGTGTACTAAAGAAAGTCCCCGGATTTAACAATATTTTTGATTCTAAATATATTATTTAGTAGCATAAACACTGTGAAATAAAACTGGTAGGAACACGTATTCAGAATTAAAAGGGCCAGGTACCTACAAAGTGAAAGAATAAAATTATACATTAAAATCTGCATATTGGAACAAAACTAAGTAAGAATGTGCCCTGAGTTTTACTTTTAACTACATAATCATTGGGTGGTTGATACTACACAATTACGACTGAGAATTGTGAAATGAAACCTCCTTAAAGTCTGTTCAATAACTAGTTTTTAGTTATTAAAAACAAAACAGAAAACCAACACCAACAAAAAAAAACCCTCACTTCTACAGTTGCAGAAGATAATCTTTGTGTTTTGCAATGTTAAGTGTTTATACCTTCATGTGATCAAGGGATGGGCCTGGGGACAAAAGAAGATTGGAAGGAACTAACAAAGACGGAGACTGGTAACAAGCAAACCATCGGTGCCTAAGAAACTAGACTCCATAAACTATTTTACTGCATTGGCTACTCACAGGACAAGACATCACTCTACTCTTACCAGCTTTCTAGGTCAATAATTTAAAATGAAGAAAATCTAAAAGTCAGATTTTCCACAGTTCCCTTTGAAAAGAGATTCTTTTACACCTTCAAACATTTGTAGAATCAAAAACTCCCTCCAGTTTTCATTTATAAAACATACTGTGAGCTTCAAATGCAGGAGCGCTGGGCTCATCCACCAGCTCTGCAACTCTGGGTAAATCTGTCTGAGCCTCAGTTTTGTATGTATGGTATCAACTTACACAAAGGGACAGTTGTGAAGATCTAAATAACAGATATAAAACATCCAACACAGCAAGTCCTTAAGAAATGGTAATGTACCCTCCCCTTCTCTGCACTGCTTATATCTGCAGTAGATATTGATGACTATTTACATAATTGTTTTAATATAATTTTACATTAATAAAGCAAAACCTATGCCTTCCAAAATCAAATATTGCAATGGAAACTAGAGTAAGGAGTACTATGTTGCAAATGTTTTGGATGGTTAAGTGTTTTATTAATTTTTTTAATGTTTATTTTTGAGAGAGAGAGAAAGAGTGCGTGCGCACAAGTTGGGGAGGGGAAGAAAGAGAGGGAAACACAGAAGCAAAAGCAGGGTCAAGGCTCTGGGCTCTCAGCACAGAGCCATACAGTGGGGCTTGAAACCATGCATCATGAGATAATGACCTGAACCAAAGTCAGGTCTTTAACTGACTTAGCCACCCAGGCACCCCAGATAGTCAAGTATTTAAAACAACCTTTTATATAATACCACATACTTCACAGAATACCTAACAAATAGAATCTGAAATCTAAAGTAGAACCATATAAGGTGTATTTTACTAGGACTTGGTACGTTAAGTTATAGGACATTCCGTAGCCACAGTATTGGGCTAATTGATTCCACTTTCCAATTGTTTATAAGATCATCCATTAAAAGCAAACTGCTAGATTTTTACGCTGGTATAGTGGGAACCTGATCTTCCCTCCCTTATTTTTATTTAATTAAAGGACATAAAACTATCAGTTTACTGAAAAGTATCAGTCTTGTCAGTGATAACACTTGGACCAACTTAAATTTTGCTAAGGAAATGTGATTTTTAAAAACTTTATGTTTAAACAACCTTTGCTTCAAACAATGGAAAAAAAGAGTCGACAGTGTAAATGCTTGATTACAGATACTGAGAAGATAATTGTTTCAAATATAACTAAAAAGTGAATAACATGTTGAAGCTGAGAATTTAGGCTTCAAATCTTAATTCAGATACTAACTTTTCTGAGATTCTAGCAATGATGTTACTATTTAATAAGGCTGTAAAAAGGACTTAATGAAATAAAACACGCAAAGTAAAAGTATTGTGGCTGATAGCGTCTAAGTATCATAAGTGGAAGCAGATTCTATAGTAAATAAACTGCTTTTCCCTCTAAAGCAAAATATCAAAAACAATTAAAAAAAACAAAACTGGATTGACATATTGAGCATTTTTCCAATACTATGAAAACTAATCCAAAACCTGTACCATCACAGAATAGTACAATAGTAAAAAGTCAAAGTTATGAATCATTCCAATTTTATATAAATTAAACAGTGGTACTACAAATATGGCTTCTGAGCCAAATAAAACGAACGACAAATCTAATTCACATTATGTGCACAAATGCACACATACATAACATAAAAGGAACAATTTAGATAAGAGGAAACCACAGCACATATCTGAAAGATCTGAGTTTTAGCTTCATGTTTGTCACTTACTACCCTAGAACCCTGGCAGCTTGCTTAACTACTTTAAGTCTCAAGTTTCCTCACGTCCAAAAGAGGGAGGACAAACTCTACCAAGAGAATAGTTGTTGGGAGATCACCAAGAAAGTAGTTGTGGTATGATGATGCTTCTTAAATCTGAGAGCCAAGGAGCCGGGAGAGGTGGCTGCACACTCCATGTCCATAACTTCCATCAAATCATCAAATACTTATTTGAAACCCAAAGTATTAAGAAATATTTCAGCTTTGTTAAAACTCTTACAAATCTTTAAAGCTACACAGGATTTTCAGGTATTACTATTTCCATGAACTAGTGTTCTGGGAGGCTGGTCGATATTTAAATTTGTAAGAATTTTAATATTCCATGAACATGGAGGAAAGAAGATTCTTAAACACGTAAACCTAATCCATGTTTGCTTCGATGAGTTTCTTAGTCTTATTTTGACTAAGAAACTCATCAATGATTACAGAGATTACTTTTTGTATAACATTATCTGACAGCTGTTGTGATTACCGGTTTATGCGTGTGTGTACTACTGTACTAGCTTCCTAACTGGCCCCCCTCCAATACATTCTCCACATAGTAGCCAATGTTCTTTGTAAAAGGTAAATCCCTTTGGCTAAAAACCCGTAACGGTTTCCTATTTCACTTCAAATAAAGTCTGAATTTCTCTCCACAGGTCCGCAAGGCCCTGTAAGCTGGCTCCAGTGAACCTACCCAATCTTATCGCAAGTCATTTAGTGCCTGGCTCATTACATCCTACTAAGGTGCTATCCGACAGAAATAAAATGAGAATCAAAAACAATTAAAAATTTACTAGTAGCCATGTTTTTAAAAAGCTAAAAAAAACCTAATTTGAACAGATTTTATTTAACCCGATAGATATATCCAAAATATCATGATATCAATATAAAATTCTTAAGATATTTTACATTCTTTTCATCATGTCAAGTCTTCTGAGTTGTGTACTTTATCCTTAGAGCACATCTCCATTCAGACAAACTGTGGCTCATGGCTTCTACACTGGACAGCAGCACTCACGCTACACAAACGTCCTGTCCTTTGGTGCCAGAACAGACCATTCTTTCCTGCCTTCTAGCCTCTGCATGTGAGGTTCCCTCTTCCTGGAAGGCTCTCCCTGGGCTTCTGTGCCTCCTTTCCAGCTGAGCCTGCATGCCCACCTCCTCTCCACAAGCCTTTCCCGATGGCTTGATGCCCCAGCAAAGCACCAGGAGAACACAGCTGTCTTAGGAGTTCTCTGTATTTTTATATTTTTGCTTACTTGCTTTTCCTTGCTTTCAAAATACTTGTTTAACGCCTGTCTTCTACTAGCGTGCTGTAATCATTGCTCCGCGAGGACCAGGATTAGTTTTATTCTGTTTGCCACAGGCACGTCTGAGACACGGAATTTTTGTTGAATAAGTGGGTGTCTATATGTATTCTTACTTTCTCTCTGACCACATAATTTTCATACTGAAAAGCAACTTACAGCATAAGCAATACATACATATCATTTAAATTTATCATGTAAGCCAAGGAAAGATGCTTAAAAGGTAAAACTTTAAGAAACCCTTTAAGATTTTCAAGTAATGTGCTTTTATAAAGAAAAAAGAAATAATCATTTCTTTTAAAATTACAAGGACTATCCAATGAAAAAGTTTAACTTTAAACTCAGATCAGTCATAAAGCATTTCTAATATTCCTCTCTTCTTCGCCTTCCAGAGAATGTATTGTATTAATTGCTATTTATGTGGCATTCACATTTCTAAACTTAGATCATTCCAGTCTCCTAAAGATCTACAAAAGTCTGAAATTGCTAAGAAACTTCTACAATTTAAGGGAGAAAAGAAGAGTCTGGAAACTTCAAGTGGCACTTGAAGACAGCTAAACTTCTAGATTCTAAAGTGAGAGCCATGATGTACTTAGGCATTTTACATTGTTACATGGAAAGGTGGTCACTGAAACCATGCAAGTGTTTTTACACGTATTTAAATATGGTCAATACAAATAAAAATTAGATAACTGATCAAATATGTACTTTTGACAGGGAACCATATTATTAAAATTACAGACATTTTTTAATGTTAAAATCTGAAACTAATTGATAGGTAAAAACTAGGAATAAGAGTTTATAAATAGCTTTACCATGTTGCATATAAAAGATGTAAAGGCTGTATCACTCATTTTGAAATACCCAAACAGTTCTACTGCATCATATTATGGTTAACTAGTCAAGCCCTCTGTTATCAATAGTAGCATAACGAATACATCTGCACAGGGCATGGCTGTCTTACACTGAGGACCCCACCCCCACAAACTACCAAATATACATAATGGTCCAGGTACTATACATGTGTCTTTTCATTTAATCTTCATAATAAGCTCAAAAGGTAGATATATAGAATGATCCCATTTTGAAGATGGGCAAACTGAGGTTTAGAGATGTTACATAGTTTGCCTATAAACAGCTCTGCCTAACTGTTGAATCAAAGAGACACTTATGGAAATTCCCCCCCATTAATGTGAAGGAAAGGCTTAAAAACAGTTTACTGCCACTCCTATGACTTATAACTTCATATAAAGTTGAATTTTGAGCCTGAGAGAGCCAAGTCCCCAAACCATGCGTCCAATGCTCCCTAAGTTCCCCACTGCCTCGTGTGTGGTCAGTTTGGTTTTTGGTCAGTTCTCTAGTTCCCTGTTCATTTCTCTGCTAGAAATAAAATTAGGTTATGAATCTCAGCCCAGCTGGATGAAGGCAATTCTACTCTTGTCAGGCACTGATTTTTGGACAGACCGTCTTTAACTTGGACACCCAAGTACTGCTGGGACCTATCTGCAAACCCCGACTCACCCCCAGGAGTCTCATCTCTCTGAGGACCATCTGAATCAGAATACTTCTCCAATGTGGCAATTCAGCATTTCATTATTCTTTAAGGAGGCCATGCCTGGCTAGTATCCCCTCTTGGAGGTTCCTTCCCAGTAAGATTCTGTGTTAGTTGTCCTCTTTCTCTGCTCAGCAATTATCACACTACTAAAGAAAACACTGCCATAAAATATTAAATATCAACACACCATGATGTGTTTATTTGTGATTGCACCATTCACATATTTACTCTAACACAGACACTGTAATTTTATATGCAGATTTTCCCTTAGTTTTCAATATCTTTCCTCGGGATACTCAATATTTTGTCATTCTATATCTATAAAGATACACTGGGTCCACATTCATGGGGACTAATCCATAATTGGATGTATATAAAATGATGTAATATCAGTTTGCTTCAATTTATATCCTATTTGGGAATAAATTAAATTTTATTCTGGCTGTAAGATTTCTCATTTGTTAAACATATTCTTTATATGAACTGCTTTCTGAGGTTCCTACCACACAAACAACTCTGGTCCAAGTCCAGCTAATGTTAGATACCAAATAAAAACATTTGCTCATTAACTGAGCTTAGAGTATTATCACCCATATATTTCAAGTTGTTCTCATGAATGACTTTAATTTCATGGCCTAAATTAGTATCATGATAATATGCCAAACATTGTTTTTGTCATACATTTAGTGCTTAGATATCTCTGACTAAAGTTAACATGAAGTTTTCTTGGATATACATGAAGTAATTTGTTGATATTGGTTGGTAAGCATAATGTACCTAGATTTGCAAAATAAATCTAAATAAGCAACAGATTTCATATCTGTAGCAAATTCCTCATCATGGATTAGTATAGGAGGGAGAGAGATGAGTCAGTGTGAAGTGAGGAACTCTTATGCTTGTCCATGCTCATCTCCTGTTCAGAGGGGAACAATGGGAGGTACAGCCACCTGAATTACTCTGACTGTAAAAGAATTCTATAAACATGGTCCCTAGTTGGTTCTAAAGCTAAAAATCCCTATTCCTTCACCACACAGAATATTTTCAGAAGAAAAGCGGATGCTAAAAACTCACTACCATCAGCATAGCAAAAACTGAAACTGTAAATAGACAAGAGAGAAAAAACAAATGGGGGTGGGGGTATTGGGTGAGCAGTTTATTCATTTGACTAGGAAATATTTACAGAGCAGTTATTATGTGCCAGGTACAGTAAGAACTGTGGGTATTTTGGTAAACAAAAAACAACCTCCCTCTCCACCAAAAAAAAAAAAAGACAACTACAAGAAAACATAAATATCAGTTTTCTTTACTTGGTAGTCTCTCCTCTAAGTTCCCATCCTGCGTTGCCTGAAGATTATATATATGCATACTGTGCATTTCTTTTCAAAAGGTGAAAGATTCCAAAATTTTCGAAGTTTGAAGACCAATGACAAAACTAAAAACTAAAGTTAAAAATAGAAAAAGTTTAAAACATGTTTTATTCTAGAAATGAAAATATTCCGGTTCTTAGTTCTATAGTTTACTTTTCCTCTACATTACCTCAATTTACATTTTTTCAATAAGAAAAAAACTCACAAAACTAAGTGTTTAAGAATATAGTACTAATCATTTTGATGGCTTATACTCAACTGAAAACCTATCTAATAGACTTCATTTTGCCATCAAGTTTAAAAGTTCTTTGAAAACATCCCTTCCCTTTATAGACAATATAAGCTTAAATTTTAATCATATCAGGATTGTATATATTTGCCATGTGTTACTTAACAGATGCTTAAAATAAATGTTTCTCAATTCCCTCATTTTATATAAAAGTATCAGGGAGCAAGTCTAAACCAATGTCTGACTACACTGATCTTCTGTGTCAGGATGTTTTTGTGATACAAAGTTAGTATATACAGAACAATCACTCACACATTTAAATGGAAGTGAAATGTAATCTAAAACCCATAAAGCTATATACTAATTTCATTGTTAAAGTAAACAATGGAAAACAACTTTAGTTCCATCAGGGAGCTATTCTGCTTCCTCTCTTTCCTAAATCTAGTGTTCTGATGATAATCAAAGATCAGGACGGGGACAGAGGAGGCAAAGGGCACGTGCAGTTCAATGTGGCCAGGGGCTTGGACAGGGGACTGCCTCCCTTCCACAGCACATATTTATATGTCGCCTCCAAAGTGCAGCTGCAACACGTAAGAATGCCTGAAAATGGCAAGGGGTCAAATCTTAAACACAGATATTTCAACCATTTTGTGAAATATTAAAACATTTATCTAATTCACACTAAAGAATCCTGAATTTTACACTGTGTCTACCTGAAAAACATTTGCAGTATTAAGAAAAAAAAAGTAGATAAAATGTTTCAGATTCCCACAACAGAATCAAACAATACAATGTTTACACAAATGAATGAAACTAGTAAAAGAATAAACACATTTCTTAATTTCCTTAATATAGTTTTATGTGGTATAGAGGCTGCCTCTTTTTCTTTTCTTTTCTTTTTTATTGAAAGTCTCTTTTCTTGTTCTCTGCACCACATTAGGTAGGACCTTTAACAATGTAATACACTGAAACATAATTAAAAATCATTTCCTAAACCAACTAGGTCCTCCATGACTTCTCCCACTCATTTTGTGGTTAAAATCCTTACAATATTAGCTTGAATTTCATCTCTGTCTGACACTTTTCAAGCAGTGAAGCAGATTAGTGCCTCAGAACACTTTATAGGGTTTCATTATCAATCAGGTTATGTTCCTGGTGACGCTTTCAGCAAAATTATCTTATTCGAATGAACTCTCCTGGATTGAAATAAACAAAGCTGTAGCCCACTGCTCTTGCATACTTTCCATTCATTTATTTCCTTTTCCTTTACTCAGACTTAAAGCACGTGCCATAGAAAGAGCGCATGTTAAATATTCCTGGAGTGTCACAATATGTAATACAATAAAACAGATTACAGCCCTACCTTTCTTTCACAGCAGTGGTGCCAAGCACAGGTACACCGGAGCAATCAATTTGTTCTGCAGACAGTAAGGCTTTCATAGAATACTAATGTAAAATCTCTTTTCTTTCTCCTTTGCCTTGACTCCCCAATGCCCGGGTCCCGACCAATACTAGGAGGAGGCGGTATGTCTTCTGCTGAGATAACCACAACTACTAATCAAGTCTACGTGTACAAGGGCACAGGATTAAACCTCCACCAAGCTCGAGTCAGGGTTTGAGAGCAGCTCACACACGCACAGCACGGTCAAAATTAAACACACACACACACACACACACCATGCACATGCCATGGAAATACAGATGTGTCTACTTCACTGAACTAAATCATCACACTTTACCACTAATAGTTTTTTGTTCTGTTTTTTTCTTTTGTATTTAAAGAACATAAAATTACTTCCTGTTGGACTGGGGGCTTATTTCCAACAGTACCCAACAATAATTACATTTTTCCAGAAATGAGGATCATGATCAGTGTTCTCTGCATGACACTGTTCAGTTTTTTACATATGGCATTTTTCTAAATTGGACTACCCGATACAGTGTACATGGATTTGCACTTTCAGGTATTAGCACAGGGTAACAGACACAGCAAAGATTTGTTAGATTTTAAACTTAAAAAGGTAATAAGATAGCTCAAGTCCACTTCTTCAAGAAAATCGTGTGCATTACCAATAATGAAAACATGTCCAAAAGATTTTCATTTATCTTAAAGTTTTATACTAGGTATTACCCCAACCTATGTAAAAAATATTTTCAGGTCTTAAAATGTTACTTAAAAAAACATTGTAAACACTTTATAATTCTGGTAAGCACAGTAGTAATTTTGGTCTCATAAATCCACAATGCTGAGGTTCCTCTCTATGAAGGATTTTCACTTGGCTTCTTCTTCCTTTATCCAAAATATGAAAAGCCATGCCAGTCACTGAGAAGGGTGACGACAGAAGTTGTTAGATATGTTTTAACAACACATACTACCTCACTTTAATTTGCCTGCCTTAATTTTCAAGTAACTCCTGAAAAGTATTAATAGTCAAGGGTCTGCAAACTAAGCCATAATTAAGAACAAAACACTCTAGATAATCAAAGAAACTTAAAAGGAGGTTTCCTAAACCAGCTCTATTTTCCTGTACGCAAATGCTTTAACGCTGCTAGAAAAACATGTGTCTTATTCTGCACTCTTCCCTTTACTTAAAAAAAAAAAAAATGCAGCAGGAACAATTAGGAAATACTGGGGCCTTCAATGAAGTATTGCAATAATGTTTAATCGATACTGATGCATTTGTCCTTGACACACTGACCATGTCATCAGGCTACTGTCATGTGATATCATGTCATTCCCCACCTGGCTCATGACCTTGTCCTCTAAATGACCTAAAGCTTCCCTCAAGTAGCAGGAGGCCCCTCCCCGCTGTCTCAGCAAGGTCGAATGGGTCAGCGTGTCCTCATCTATAATCCACCACCATTTGTCAGCAGGGAGGCTGGAGGAGGCAGGCTTGCTACAAGGGGAGAATGCCCAATTAGGCAGCTGTCACACAAAGCATAGGCTGCAAAATTATCCCCTGTCAAAAGAAAGAGCAGCTGCGGGTGCCAATTACAGCAACCTTTCAACCCTTTAGGTACTGGAAACTACACAGAAGTAAATGAAGAACAATTAGTGATAACAAATCGATGAATTAGGACAGTGAATTAGAAATTACTAGCAGGTGAGCCTGGGTCATACATGACATAGGGCACACCAGACCCCAGGCAAGGGCAGGGATGCACAGAGGCACTCTAACTGTCTTCTTGCACGTAGATCTTCCCTCTGGCATTTTCTTTTTTATAAACCTCAAATCCTTTAAAATACTCATTACCTAATAGTATACATACCTTTTTACTTTTCATGGAAGACCCAAATAAACTGTTTCTTGACTAGAAGAAAATCCTTCAGAGCAGTCAGTCTTGTTAACTCTAACTTGCTCTCCTCATACAATCTATCACACTACCCTCCTCACACTTAAATTTAAGTGTGGCCCACGGAATCTAAAACATCGTTCAAATAGTCACATCTCAAAGATTATCCATCTTCGTAAAGTACTTGCCCCTATGCTACTTTAATCACACTTATAGGGAAACAGCTCTAAGAAAGCAACTGGGTATGAATTCTGGGAAAACTGTTAGTCTGATATCGTTATGTTGATGTTCAATTTCTCTGCACAGTGAGATTCTGTGTATAAATACATAACTGCAACGTATGCTTCTCTATATGATATATATTTTAAAAAATCAACTACATTAAACTACTCTGATTATTCTGCTCCTGCAGAGGTGATATGTATTGAGTCTCAAGCATTGAAAGCCATTCCACTTAGACTCTATCCAAGGAATGTCTGGTAGGTACCACTGGGAGACAACAGAAAAGGCAAGAAAATAGGCAAAGACGCCCTATAAAGGAGAGGGAGTCCACATGGCTTGGTGTTTATGGACATGGTCTCCTCTGCCTTAAAAATGTTACATATGTTCAGAAACAACTGTCTTAAAGTTCACTTTAAACTAATGCTACTTTTTCTCCCTGGAAAAAAGTCATGCATCTTCCTATGCTGATTCTCTGGAAGTTGAGAAAGCTGAATGATAGGTGCTGTAATTTGTAAAGAGCAGGGATAAATTCCTCAACTAGAATTCTAAATCAAAAATGGGTAAAAGTGAGGAAGACAAGGCGAGGCAATAAAAAGAACTTCACTCATCCCCCTCCAACACATTATAAATAAATCACAGTTGCCAGAGGGAAAAGTTCATAATTCCTAGCTCCTAAATCAAGTCATCTGATAAAGTTTCCAGGAGAGAATTGTCTTGGGAAGAAAACTTCTCCATTAAAAGTTGATCCAAGAATTTGATTCATAAATTATGTTTCACTCTGTGAAAAAAATGGGCATTTGTAAATTTTCTTTGCTTTAGAATGCAACCTTCTAAAATCAGACATAAGAATTCAAAGAAAGAAATGGCAAGTAGACGGAAAGAAGGAGTTAATGCCTTTAGAATTCAGCTTCCATCATACATGGGTGACTATCTCTTTAAATAATTTAAATCCTCTCCATCAACTACAAAGCTGTTTTGAAGCCATTTAGCTTTGTTCTTTACATGTGTTCTAATTAAGAAATGACCTTGTCATCACACACACCATAAATCCGGGATTATTTCCTACAGCAAAAAATTCAGAGTCCCCCCAAAAAAAGAAAGAGAGGGGGGAAAAAGACTTCTTCCTCAGTTCCTCACTAAAGGAAGTTGTTGGCTGGCTAAATGCTGAAGCAGTTTCACTGCATAATTTTTTGTTGTTGTTGAATGTCACAGGGCGGGTTAGTGTGACCTTGAGCTGCATCAGCAGCACAGCAAGGGTCGAGATGCCTGCAGGCGCCCTTGTACTGGATTTGCAAGACAAAAACCTTCAAACTAGCTGAAGGACATCTTAAATCTCTTCAAAGGTTTTCCGAACTAATCTGGGCTGCTCTTAGCAGGATCTGTGCCAGTGTGAGAGGCAAAATTAAAAACAAGGTCTTTGACAGGATGTTGTCTCCTCTTAACCCTTCCTGAGCAGAACAGAACAAATCACAAGCTTTCTGGTGAGATAGTTTACCTAGCAGCATTCTTTCATAACAAATGACGTAAGCAAGCGGTCACAAAGGATGGGACAGCCATTGGTTCTCCAAATCAAACCCCCGTGGCACTTATTAAAGAATTTGGGTCAATTTTTTTTTCTTGACCATTTTTTTAATGTACTGAATGTAAAATCCAGAGCTCAAACTGTTATCTTTTCAGTTTGTAGCACAGTGAGAGGTTACGAATAAGGAGACATTTCCATCCACATGAATCTCTAGAGTTCTTTTTTTTTCCTAAGAAATAAGCCACAGCTGATTAAGTCACAAACTTCATGCATATTACAAAGAGCTTAGGAAAATTACAACAGGTAAATAAAATGACATCATATGTTCACAAATTCCTTATATCTAACATGATGGATACACTGCTAAGAGGGGGGAAAATCAGAATAGCAAAACTGAACATAAGTAAAACAGAGCAATGTCAGTCTTGTTAGGGAAAAAAATCAGTGTGACACGTTGTCACTGTGCTGTACTATATCCAACGCATGACCCAGGAGGACAGCGCCTAGCCAGCGGACGGCGGGAGTCCTCCAAGGCAATGCTCTCTAAGTTTACTGAGTAGCTATGTTCCCAAGAAGTAGGGAACAAACAGCTACATCACTGAGTTTAGGATACTGCATTTTAAGTATCTTTCCATCTATAATGTGTTAGTTTGTCATCATCCGATAAAAGTTATGTCATGACTAGTTGGAAGGAATTATTTAGTAAAAGATACAGGATATATTAAGGTTTGGTAGGTTGCAAATTATGCCCTTCAAAAAATTCAAGATTATGCTGAGTAACAACCACACTTTCACTTACTTGAATTCAGACACAGTTTTCTGAATAGGACAGGAAAAGGGTAAAGTAACACCTAGTAAATAGATAATATATGACAGTGAACCATACATGTGAATTTCCTCTTTAGTCCCTGTGCAAAAGGATACAAGAGCATACACTGTGCTGAATGCTATGACTGAAGGCTGTAAAACAAAACCAAAAACAAAACAAAACAAAACAAAACAAAAAAGGACTCCAGAGATCCAGAGTGAGAAGTAACTGGGTTTTCAGTTCATAGGTACATGTGCTCTAGGTGGTGGCCAGGGAGGTTAAAAAACAAGGAAGGGCTGGCCAAGGAGAGGAGAATGGAGCCACTCTAGGTTACAGAAATAGCACTCAAAGGCAGGGAAGAGCTGAGTGTGATACAGGAAGGAGGTGGTCCAATGTGACCAGAGATTAGGATGAAAACGCAATTGGAACCAAGGACGTTGAATCAAGGCCATGCCAAGGAGCTGGCCTTTATCTGGTGGGCAGTGGAAGGTTTATAGGCAATAGTATGATTAAATGCATGTCAAAAACAAAAACAGAAGTTGTAGAGTTGTTGATGGCTTGGAGGAGAGAAACTGAGATGAACTAGTGCAGAAAACATGGTCACAATAAGGCAGGGGCAAGAGTGTTGAAGGAAAAGATAACTCTGAAAAACAATAAAGGCTAGTCTGAATATTTAGAAAGCAATTTGTACAACATAAATAGGGCTACAAAATAGGATATTATTAATAGCAAATTCATTAAGTCAAAAATTATGAGAATAATTACTGTATCTCAAGCCCAGATTTGTAAATCACCTTGCTGACATGATTTGTACAAAGGTTCAAGAAAAGTAAGAAATCCTGTAGAGGTATTTAACAAAAAGTCAGAATCAGATTCTGTTGGAGATTTGGATTTTCTACATTTCAAATAACAATCTTCATTAAATATCAAGTAAGGATTTTTGCCTATTAAGGCAGCAACATGTAACTTTCCAGAACAGGGTGAGGGTATATTTCCCTTGGCCATAAGAGAAAGATGTCTGGCTTAAACCATAATGTGGCTGCAGGAGATCCCACATTACGAAGTTTCATCAACACTAATGAGAATAAAATTAATTCAGCAAACATTTACTCTGTGTGTACTATGTTTAGAACTCAGAACTAAAAAAAATATAAAGTCCCCAACACTCTATCGGCTTTGTACTTCTAGTGTATCACTTATAATGATAAGTCCCTAAATTACAGTTCACACCATGACACCATTAGACACACGAGTAAAAGAAATATTAAGCTGTTAGTGAATTAAGTCCCCACAAGCAGCCATCTTGGGATCCCCACGCAGCTGACACGGTACACAATGAAAGCCCAGAACTCTTCGGGAAGACCCAGCACCCATGCAATTTGAAGAGTGTCGTCAAATACTCCAGAGACTGACTGTCCTGCTAAGACCTCAGAAAGAATTTAACAGAGTATCAGCCAAGGTAGGAGGGGAGGCAGAGAAAAAGAACAGAAGTCACTAGAGCCAAGAAACTATCTGCCAGAGAGCAGACTGTACTCTCAGGAAAGGAAAGCCAGCATCAGGGATCAGGTTGAGGCAAGTAGAGGGGAAGGTCAAGCAAAGGAGACAAGAAGAGAGATTCTGACGGGAGTATTCCTCACTTCACTGAAGAAGAAGTCAACTTGACTCTGTGAAACCATAGAGAAAAGACCAAATCTCCAAATCCTCTAGAGTAAGAAGAATCGTCATAGAGGTATTTGGAAGTTTACAATTCATAAGAAGGTGTAGCACTTGAAAGCCAGGGTTCTGAGAGGGCACAACCAGCAATGACCTTCCCAAGTATCTACAAATAAAATGTTTTTTCCTTGAGTAAGCATTTCTATCCTATCGGTAATACTTTGCACCACATCTTATGTCTAGACATTAATATAAAGATGGGTAATATGATAAGCCTTGCAGATAAAAAAAAATTTCTAATCTGCAAACACTAAAACTAGGACACAACATTATTTAAATAAAAATACAGAATACTCTGTTGGTAATTAGACAAGTTATTTCCTGTAAAGAAAAAGTTCTTAAAGTGTGGTCCGGGGACCTTAAGAGTCTCCATGATCCATTTAGGAGGTGCATGAAGTCAAACTTATTTTCATAATACTAACCTGTTATCAGCTTTTTTGTCTTTTTCTCTCATGAATGTACAATGTAGTTGGTCAGAGGCTACGTGATGTGCATTATTGCTAATGTGTTAATGACTAAAAGAATGCAGCCTTGTGTATGCTTACATTTTAAAAATTTTTCTCAGTTTTAATCTCTTTAAAAACGTGTCTTCTTTTTTAATTTGAGAGAGAGAGCAATGCGAGCAAGGGAGAGGGGCAGAGAGAGAGAGAATCTCAAGCAAGCCCCATGTTCAGCATAGAACGCTACATGACCCTGGAATCATGACCTGAGTTGAAATCAAGAGTTGGACATCCAACTGGATGAGCCACCTAGGTGCCCCTCTCAGTTTTAATTTCTAAAACGGTAAATATTGGTTGATATGGCCCTCAGAAAGAAAAGCTCTCTCGGGTCCTCAATAATTTAAAAGCCTAAAGGGGTCCTGAGACTGAAAAGTTCAAGAACTGCTGCTAGTCTACTAAAATAGAGTCAAGAACTTCACTCTTGGTTTCAATCTTCTAACAAAATCTCTACTTCCTAATTTTCAAGAATTCATACTATAACAATGCCAGATAAATACTGTTCTCCATGCAGACAGTCTCAAAGGCCCAGGTAGGGAAAGGGGGGAAAAATCTTTTAAAAGAGAAAATCAGTAGACTAAAGAGGATAAAAAATTTCTATCTTTGTGCTGTCACTCTTCTTCTCAATTTACCATACAACTAACAAATCCACAAATATTTATAAAGAGGCTATGTATTTGAGAGGAGAAGACAGAAGGATAATTAAGTGACAAACTATTAGGCTCACAATCCTGTCTTAAAAAACATAATCTACAACGTGGTGAGATACTCGTAATCAGAAAAGGCATGAACAAAGTTAAAAAAAAAAAAAGCATGAAAGGGCAAATTACTGGGAAGACGACAGGCAGGGAACATGTTTGTTAGTGAAGGCATATCACCCAGGTGGGAGGTGGTGTATGTACTGACTGGCAATAATCAAGGCTTTGCCAAATGGAAAAGTTAAAAGGCTCTCTTTAAGCAGTGGGAGGAGCATCAATCCCAGCAGGAAGACCAACAGCACATAGTATGTTTTAGAAATGTTAAGTAACCTACTCAAATAACAGAAACTGTGAGTAATTAGGAGGTTTCATAGAATTTGATAAAGTAACTTGAGGTAGTCAGTTGAATTCAATGATGAAAAATTTGGATTTATAATTTGTATGTCTTTTTCTTAATTTCCAACCTGTCATAGAGAGAAACTTTTAAAAAATACAATAAAAGTAATTTGTTAAAAAAAAAATGAAGTGAAAACAAAAGCTGATCCTTCTCCACAGATGGTTTGAGAACTTTGGAGAACGAGCTGCAAGATGGTGGAAAGGAGGAGGGGCAGCAACTAGAGAGAAAAGCTTCAAGCTAGAGCTTGCATAAACAGTACTGTCAATAATCTTTCCAGAAGTAAATGCAGGAAAAAAAAAATGGGGTTTGAAAATTACTGGTATATCTCTAATCCAGAATGGGGGAATTCTAGTTATCTACGTGAAGTGCATAAACCTTATTGTTAGAACCACACTAATTTCAGATGTGCCAACTGCACGCCATGTAGTTGAAGGGCAAACATAGCAGAGAACCAAGGAGAATATCGGGTTCACTACAGTTATTTTAAGTGAAAACGACCAGGGTCTGTGTAAGAAGAGATAGTGAACTGACACTCTGATCAACACATTTTAAAATTATTTCAATTATTTCATTTGACACCTTTCATGAGACAGAAAAAACCTGAGTTGACATGGAGTCTTGGTAAAGTGGAGAATTTTCCTCTCAAAATGATGTTAGTTAATATCATTAACTTACTAAAGGTATTAAGTAAAGCTTACTAAAGGTATTAACTAAAAGACTTAAATAAGTCAATTCTTTAAAGATACCAAGTTCAAAAAATGTTAATTTTACTACCGTTTCCCATTGTAACAGTGTATTAGGATTAAGGAAGGCTTGTTACTTTCTTATGGTCATTATGCTGTTGGGATTGCTGAACTACTTTATCAGACAAGTAATACAAGTGAACTGGAAATTTTAGGAAAATGTAGTGGCTGTGGAGGCAAAGGCCTAAGTAAGGAGGCTTCCGGCACAAACACTCCAGATGAGATATGCACTCTGAGACAAGATGCTGGCTGTGGGAAAGGGAATTAAAGAGGGAGTGGAAGCAATGTTGGTAATTAATGCTTCATTTGAGCCTAGCATCCACATTTTCTTGCCCGGGTTGTCCACAAAACCAGGGAAACATCAGTTGAGAAAGCCAACTTAATTAATGGGAATTAATTCCAACGAAAATAACTCCCTTAGGTCCTGGATTGGTCTTGGTTTCACCAGTACCATGTTCTCAACTGAAAACCTTGTGTAGGAGTTTAAACCCTTTTTTGAAGTGTTATTTCTTAAATTAAAAACCTTACAATGTTTTATAAAGTTTGCAGAAGGCATTCCATGTAGACAACTAGACTTGCTTTACCAACCTGGTAACCCAATCTGTTAGAACCAGCTGAATCACTGGCCATTTTTGTGTCTTCATACGATATGTCTACATCTGACAAAAAAGTTTTAGCACTTAAAACACCTACTGAAATTGTTATCAATAATTTAACTGAATCAGAAAAAAAACCATACCTTAAAAAACTCTTCCCAGTAAGAAATCATAAGATATGACAATAAAAACTCCACTTAGTGAGAAAATGAGTATATTAAAGTGTTTAAGCTAATCTGATTTATGATCAATTATCTAAGTCTACCCAAGATGGTCAGTATTTTGTATTACCAATATTTACTAAAATTAGCTAATAAATGTTGCACTCTGAAATAAACAGGGCACAGAAAGTATATGGAGTCCTATAAAACATTAGGAAGGGTGATTTTATTTTGTAAGTTATATGGGATGGCCATTTTCTTTTTTCAAAGAAGAAGTTGACAAGTGAACAAAGAAAAGGCACTGAGAAGCTTTATAAACACTTCATACTTTATATGGTTTGCAATATTCATTTAATCACATTCTTTTTCTTTTTCCTAATCACCCTCTTTGGCCTTTCATTCACAAGAGCATTACTCTACTTAAAAACAGGACATACCTGTTTCTGGAAGTTAGCTGTATGATGGACAAATTACAGTAAAACCTCATGGAATATATTAATTCACACTCTTCAACTGTATCCTATCAAATCCAGTCTTCTGAGATATACAAAGGACCCGATGGCTGACTAATCGAATGTCTACTGAAAAGATACAGTATGACAACTTCTCCAAATATATTTGACTATGGACTTCTCGTTCAAAATGAATTGTTTAACAAAACATTTTAGAAAACATATTTAACATATATTCATTTTTAAATCTTGAAAAAATTTAAATATACATAAGTGACAATCACTAATAGCTCATTTTTATATGGTTTACAGCTTTTCATTGTACATTTAAAAAATTTTTTAATGTTTTATTTATTTTTGATACAGAGAGAGACAGAGCATGAGAGGGGGAGGCGCAGAGAGAGAAGGAGACACAGAACCGGAAACAGGCTCCAGGTTCTGAGCTAACTGTTAGCACAGAGCCTGATGCGGGGCTCGAACCCACGAACGTGAGATCTGACCTGAGCCGAAGTCGGAGGCTTAACCGACTGAGCCACCCAGGCGCCCCTCATTGTACATTTTAAATAATCTGTCTTTTCTATCTGGGAAAAGATCTGAATTTGATAATTTTTCAAGGACAGCTTTTTGGCTATGTAAATTTGCCAGCTGGCTATCTATGATTTATTTATCCGTCATAAGTGGTTGTTGGTTACTTGGTAAAACAAGGGCACTGACAAATTAAGAACAACAACAAACTAATTATATCTTGTGGGTCACAAGAATATGCATGATTATAATTTTCATTTTGACAAAATTAAAAGTTGGGAATTAGGGTGCAGTAACAACCATGTTTATCATATAATAAAAGCAGATTTCAGACTATCAGTCATTAACACATAATTATACCTGAATGAAAGCACTCTTAGCATTTAACAAATAAAAGTCTGGTTGATTTAAAAATCTCAATTTAGTGGAAAAAACAATATAAGAATATGTGAAGAATGACTAGCAACCAAATAATCCTTAGTAACTATATAATCTTTTTATTTGATAAATACAATGTTTCAAAGATTTTCTTGCTTAAATTACCAGAAAGGATAAAGAGAATGATTAAAACAAAGAATAAGTAGGATGATCAAATAACTTAATCACTAGGTTTTCTGAATATAATCAGAATCAGTCAAGAAAAGAGGAATTTGTATGAGCGCTGTGCCCACCATCTTACACCTAAAATAAGGGAAAACTTTGGCTCAAAGTTGCCTTCCTCCTTTAGAAATATCAAGGTCCATTAAAATACAATGAATTTTAGGATTTCCTATCTGCTTTCTTCTATCAAGAGATTTCTTCTAGGTAACTGAAAGTGAACTCTTCACAACTAATTATGAGCACAATAATTCATCACTGCGTCCTTTCCCAGTTTGCTTGGAGTGCCCCCGCCCAGGCGTAAGCAGCGCAAAGTGCAAGAGCTTAAGACATGACAAATTCATTTAGGCTGTAGCTATACTAGATAACAGGAGTGCTAATCCAAGTAGAATTAACCACTTGCCCATCTCTTTCTGTGGTACTGCCCACCTACTTGTGGTAACTTAATCAGCTTATTTGATTGCATCTCAGAAATGCTAATACACTTTTGCCTTGTAAGAGGTAACCATTTTATATAATTCAAAAAGTAATCATTGACTTAGACCATAATAAAACCACAATAACCAAACATGCTTCTATTTTTCCTCAAAACAATAATTAACTTTTTATCTAGAATCAGATTGCTATTTCAGGTTTTATATTAACTGTCCATTTTCTCTGGTTTTTGGTAAAAACACATTAAGTCTCATCAGCACAACTACTATGTCTGATTTGAAGCTTCTCAATCCTCCTCTCCAGGAGTAATCTACACCTCTGAGTTCTGAAGAATATCTTTCGTGTCATACTTATGGCATTTAACCTCTTTCTACTGCTTGACACAATTTATTATCTCCTTTCCCTGTAAGCTCCTTAAGATTGCATCTTATTCACAGTTTTGTTTTAAACCTCACAGTGCCCAATGAAATAATTTGCACAGATATAACACAAAATATAAACTGGGTGATTACAAGCTAATTTCTAACTGAGAAAGTATTCTCCAAAATCTATTAAAATACAATGATTAAGCCTTAAGAGCGCAGGAGGAATAGTCTCACCATCTGGCTCCAAGGTTTGTATCTACTTTCTGAGCAAGGAAATCGAGAAGGCTGTTGAAAACCAGCTCCCGTGTCATCTGGAGTCTTCAGATTCCCTGTTCCTCCTTCAGGCTCCCGTGCATCTGAGGAAAAGGAAAAAGACAGGTTTGTATCTATTCCAAACCAGATTCTGGAATATCTTGTGTGAAGTTCTGTAAACTTTTCCCAGTATCTTTTCTTGCTCAAGTTCCATGCAGACGCAGGCGCTTAACAGAGAAATATGGTTCTGTGAAATATGAATCATTCGTTAAACGAGAACAACAGATCTTTGCTCTCAAGACAAGGCATCTGATTAAAGCAGATGCTTCAAGAAAGTGAACTGTGGAGAAGGTTTACAATTGCTCAGGATGTACTTATAACCTCTGTTAATTTTAAATTTCAGTCAAATCAATTCAATTAAGTTAGGACTAAAAATTCTAAATCCTTCCTAAGGTATATTTTCAAAAACGAAAAATATAAAGAAAAAAATACATATAGTTTCTTCATATTAAGCTTTTTTCTGTTATAAAATACTATTTATGTAACCTTCTTAGCACAAAATTTGTAACAAATATCAAATGACTTATGTTCATAGACAGACTTGTACAATAATCTTCAAAGCAGCTTTATTTTAAGTAGCCAAAAACTGGAAACAATTCAAATGCCTATCAGTAGATAAATGAATTAGGGTATGCCTATACAATGAAATATTTACCACTCAGCAACAAAAAAGGATGCACTATTGATATAAGCAACAGCATGGATGAGTTTCAAAATAATTATGCTGAGTGCAAGAAGCCAGACAAAAAGGGATCCATAGGGTATAATTCCATTTGCACAAAACTGTAGAAAATGCAAAGTAATCCCGAGGGAGAGAAAACATTTCAGTGGCTGCCTGGGGATACACAGGTGGGACAGGACAGGAGGGAGGGATTATAAAAGGACATTACCCTAACTGTGGAGATGGTGTCATGGGTGTATACATGTCAAAATGGGTGAAACTGTAAACCTTAAATATGTGCAGTTTATTAGATGTCAAGTACAACTCCATAAAGCTATAAAAAATTAAATTTCTCTACAATGTTTTATGCTCCTTGATGTAGCAATTCCAAGTCGAGGATTTATCCTAATGAGGTATATATAAGTATTTAGCCATAAGGAGGTCATAATATACATTATTTATAATAGTAGAAACCATTGAAAACAGCCATTAAATCTCAAAATAAAAAGTTGGGGACTGGGTTAATAAATACAATGCTCACACTAAAGTATTATATTAAAAATTATAGTATATCATCTTATATAACTCATTATATATTAAGTGATAAAAATTGTAACCACAGCATTATGTTCAGTATAACTGATTTGTTTCAAAAGTATATGAAAATAAATGTAGCAATTATTTATTCATTTAGAGATAATTTTTAATTTTCCTTTTTTGCTGATTTGTATTTCCTACTTTCTTATAATAAACATGTATTACTTTGGTAATCAATAAAACAAATTAAAGGATGAAAATAGCAATGGTCTACAAGTGTCCACTCCTTAGTACAAGTAAAACCTGCACAAGTAAAATACTCCTCAGAGAGGGTGTATATTACAGAGTTTTGAGCCATGACGTCACCTCCCCCAGTGACCTACCTAACAGTAGTGAGAAAAGGGCAGGTCTGACAGGATGAACTGGAGGAATAATTAGTAAGCTAGTGCTTTACCAGTTACAAAGCACTTTTATGCGCATGACTTCATTTGATCTTAGTAACTCAGTGAAATGAGCAGAGAAGGCATCACCCCATTTTATAGAAAGGAAAACAGACAACGAGCAGGACTAGTTAAAGGTCATGTCCCAGTATCACAGATCTTGGATTTAAATGCAGTCTTAACTATCAATTCTGATAAAAATTCTAAGAGGAATAGTGGACAATCACTTCTGATTACGTATAACTAGAAGGCAGTGATTTATTTGCACATGAATTTAAAAAATACCCGTATTTGCTACTGTATTAGTATTCCCATCTGACTATGCCAGCGGCCTTAGGGACTTCCTAAATTCCCAGGCCCACCCTCACAAGCTATATCCAGGCAATCCCATCTTGCCCCTGGTCAACATTACCCACTAAACCACTGGAATTCACGAAGAATTTAATTGTTCAGGTTTCAATCATATTTCTTTCCTTCTTGGGAAAAAAAAATAGAGCCCATAACTACATCTATGAATGCTGCAAATAGTGACTTACAAGTCTGATGTCAAAACATGTAACTTAATGGTACTTTAAAATACCACCTTTTGGGCCAAATCTCTTTTGGTACATGTGCCGATAAGAAAAGTCTCCAAACAACTCCAAGTATATTCAGTGCTGAAAATGACCAACTCCTCACAAAAGTATCAGTAAACATCTTCAGAGGCACTTATGAACAAGCTGGTCAGCATCTGCTGATGAGGCCTTGAAGCCTAAAAAACCCTTATAGTTACTACTCCAACCATCACCCCCAAGACCACGGGAGACCAAAAAGGTCTTGTTTTCTGGACACTTACTGTGTATCAAACACTGCATCATCCTCTACACCATCCTGAAAACAACCTTATGAGAGGACGACTATCAAGCCCACTTTATAGGTGAGGAAACTAAGGTTCAGTTACCCCAAATCATAAAATCAGTAAAAGCTTAAAGTGGAATTCAAACTCTCATATATTTTATTTGGAACAAACATGGGGCCTTGGCAGTTCCCTGGAACATAAATCTGACTCTTTTCTAGCATAACCCACCTACAATGGTTTCAATTCAGGTAGTGCAAAACACTGGAGAACGGTGTGTGAAGTTCATGAGTCTACATTTTCCAGGAAAAAAGTAAAAAACATCCAGAGCTCGCAATCGTGTCTGATATTTTGCCACATTCTAGAATAGTGTGTTTTCATGTTTAATGGCTGATTTCTATTAAAGGATTGTTTTAACCCCTTTGAACTAAGATGATCATGTGAAAGACGAATCAAAAATATTTAAATAAAAATTAGCAAAAGAATATAAAAGAAACTACTCTCACAGATTAATATTTTAAAACTGTCATATTAATAAATGCGTAATTCAGTTTTAAATCTAAGTCAGTGAAACTGAATGTGCCAAATGTTTTGAATTATTAAGATAGGAAGCATTTCCATGAGTAAGGAAACATTTAGTAACTCTGTTATAATTATAGAAAAGAAATACTTCTGTAGAATCATCAAAATACATTATTTCAAATAATATTTAATGATAGATATGGTAAAAGGAATGTGATGCTAAGAAAGCAAGGTTCTAAACTATATTTGTTAAGTTGAACACATTTTAGGGGCTTGGCACTGTGCTAGGTGTCGGGATTACAAAGTCAACAAGACAAGTAAGATCATTCCAAGTGCTAACCTACTCTTCACTATATTTTTTGCATGATTAGGACCTTCAGGTTGTTTAGATATCAGTTTAAATGTCATTTCCTCAGAGAAGTTTCTCCTTATCACTTTATGGAAAGTAGCTTCCTCTCTACCTCCTACTTTGTTTGAACTCTATTTTGTTTTCTGTTTCCTTGTTTTCTTTTAGCTGCATCTATTGAGATACTTAATGAGGTTCTTATTCTTTATTCTCTCATTAATTGATTGCTACATTACATTAAGCTATATTACACTAATTGATTGTTTCAGTGTGAAAACAACCCTTCCTTTTTGAGACAAGCATCTACAACTAACATCGTAATTAATGGTGAAAGACTGAATGTTTTGCCCTGTAACGCTGGTAAAGAGGCAAGACATATGCTCTAGATGCCACTATTCAACATGGTACCAGAGACTACTCACTGCAATCAAGCCAAAAATTTAAAGACACAGAGTTAGGAAAAGAAAAAGTTAAAAGTCTCTATTTGCAGGCAACATTATCTTGTATGTAGATAATTCTAAGAAATCTACAAAAGAAACTACTAAGAAAATGTAGAAAGTTTGCAGAGTATAAGATCCAAATGTAAAAATTAATTGCATTTCTATATACTAGAATAATCCAAAAATTAAAATTTTAAGGTTCCACTCACAATAGCAGCAAAAAGAGCAAAAAGAGACTTATGAGCAAATCTGACCAAAGAAGTACAAACCTGTGCGCTGAGAAACTACAAACCATTGTTAAGAGAAATTAGAGATCTAAGTAAAAAGGACATGGATTTGAAGAATCAATGTTGTTAAGATGGCAATTCTATAAATCAACACCAAAAAACTCCAAATAATCCAATTAGTAAACGGGCAGAAGAAATGAACAGCCATTTCTCCAAACAAGACATGCAGCTGGCCAACAGACACATGAAAAGATGCTCAACATCACTCATCATTAGGGAAATACGAATCAAGATATCCCCATCACACCTGTCAGCATGGCCAAAATAAAAAACATAAGAGGGGAGCCTGGGTGCCTGAGTTGGTTAAGTGGCCGACTTTGGCTGAGGTCATGAGCTCGCAGTTGTGGGTTAGAGCCCCACATCTGGCTTGCTATAGCTCGGAACCCACTTTAGATCATCTGTCCCCCTCTCTGCCTCTGTTCTGCTCGTGCTTTCTCTCTCAATAAATAAATAAGAAACATTAAAACACACAAATACACACACACACACACACACACACACACACACACACACACAAGAAACAAGTGTTGGGGAGGCTGTGGAGAAAAAGGAACCTCTCTTTCACTGTTCATGGGAATCAAACTGGTGCAGCCACTCTGGAACACAGTATGGAGGTTCCTCAAAAATTTAAAAATAGAACCACCTTATAATCCAGTAATCATGCTACTGGGTTTAACCCCCAAAATACAAAAGAACTAATTCGTAGGGATACATGCACCTCTACGTTCATAGCAGCATTATTTACAATAGCCAAATTACGGAAGCAGTCCAAGTGTCCATCAATAAATGAACGGTTAAAAAAGATGTGTTGTATATGTACAATGGAATATCATTCAGCAATAAAAAAGAATGAAATCTTGTCATTTGCAACGACATGGATGGAGCCAGAGAATATAATGCTAAGTGAAATAAGTCAGTGAGAGAAAAACAAATACCATATGATTTCACTCATGTGGAATTTAAGAAACAAAACAAATGAGCAAGGGGATAAAAGAGAGAGAGAGAGAGAGAGAGAGAGAGAGAGAGAGAGAGAGAGAGGCAAATCAAGAAACAAACTCTTAACTATTGAAAACAAACTGATGGTTACCAGAGGGGAAGTTGGGTAGTTATGAAACCGGTGATGGGGATTAAGGAGCATACATGTGATAAACATGGGGTTATGTACAGAATTGTTGAATCACTACATTGTACACTGTAAACTACTATGACACTGTATGTTAACTAGACTGGAATTAAAATAAAAACATTCTTAGAAAAAAAAAAGATGGCAAGTTCCCCAAACTGATCTATTGAAACACTACTATGCTTTCTTTTTTGTAGAAACTGATTCTAAGATATAAACATGAAAGTATAAAGGATTGAGAATATCCAAAACAATTTTGAAAAAGATTAAAGTTTTGAAACTTAATACTACCTAATTTCAAAATTTACTATAAAGCTGTAATAATCAATACAGTGTGACACTGGCTTGAAGTCAGACACACAGATAATAAAATAGGATAGGGCCCAGAAGAAACACTCACATTCATAGTCATTTGAATTTCAACAAATGTGCCATAGTGTTTCAATGAGGAAAGAATAGTCTTTTTAACATATGATGCTGGAACAGTTGAAAAAATCACACACAATAAAAAGACAAATAAGTGTAAATCTTTCACAACACACAAAAATAACTTGAAATGGAGCATAACTCAAATTATAAGAACTAGAACCACAAAACTTGTAGGAAGCATAGAAAAAATCTTGTGATTTTAGGTTAGGGAAACAATCTTTTATCATGACAACAAAGGGCAAAATCCATTAAAAAACAAACAAAAAATGGACACTTGGGACTTGATCAAATTTTTCAAAAGACAATTTAGATAAAAGACAAAGCACATAATAATAGAAAGTATTTCAAATCATATACATGAATAAAAAATGGTATCTAATAAATAAAACACTCAGACCTGAAGAATAAGAAGATAAAACAATTTTTTAAATGGGCTAAATATCTGAAGACATCTCACCAAAGATACATAAATGTGTAGCAAACATACAAAAAGATGTTCCATATCATTACCTAATAGAGAAATGCAAATAAATCCACAATGAGTTTCTGCTACCCAACTCATTAAAATAGCTGTAATTTTTTTTTTAAATTGAAAAATCTAAAGGTTGGGTAGTTAGGGAGAAAGTGAGAGGCTCATACATTGCTGATGAGAATATAAAATGACATAGCCACTTTGGAAAACAGCTTGGCCATTTCTTAAAAAGTGACACATACTCATATACTTAAACATATGACCCAGCAATTTCACTCCTGGATACCCAACCAAGAGAAATGAAAACATATGTCATTTGTATGCAAATGATCATAGCAGCATCAATTATAATAGCCAAAAACTGTAAACAACCCAAATATCCATCAACTGGTGAAAGGATGAGCATAAAGTAGTAACCAAAAACAAGAAATAAATTAGTAATTCATGCAATGAGCATAAACCTAAGAAACATAATGCCTACTGAAGGAAGCCTGATATAAAAGTTGTTTTCTGTATGATTCCATTTATATGTAAAATGTCTAGAAAAGCCAAAATTACAGAGAAAGAAAGCAGATCTCCTGGGACAAGAGAACAGACCATAAATTGACTGCAACAAGCATGAAGGAACCCTCTGGAATGATGAAACGGTTCTAAAACTAGACTGTGGTGATGGCTGCACATCTAAATAAACTGATTCAAAATCATCAAACTGAACGATTAGAATGGGTAAACTGTATGGTATGTAAACTGTTCTTCAATACGGCTGTAAAAAATAAAAAGGATATATTCTACACAGAACCATAAATTGCTTTAAAATGAATCTGATGTTAAAATAAATTGCCATTTCTCTCATATATTTAAAATAATAATCATAATTAAAGATAAACCTAAAATCCAACAAATACTCTTTGGAGAATGCAAAAGTAGTTTTAAGAGGACTATTCACCTCTCATCCTGCTGGTGGAAATGTAAAATGGTACAACTGCTAAGGGGAACAGTTTGGCAGTTCCTTAAAAGTTAAACATAGAATTACCATATGACCCAGAAATTCTAACCCCGAGGTATAAATAGAAGAGAAATGAAAACTTATGTCCATATAACTATCTGTATCTGCATGTTCATAACAACATTATTCATAATAGCCCCAAACTGGAAACCATCTAAGTGTCTATCAACTAATGAATGGGTAAACAACATGTGATATATCCAATACAACAGAATATTATTCAGACAAAAAAAAAAGAATGAAGTATTGATACATGCTACAACAGATGAACCTTGAAAATACTATCCTAAGTAAAAAAAAAAAAAAAAAAAAAAGCCAGTCACGAAAAAGAACAGGTATGATTCCACTCATGTGAAATATCCAGAAACAGGAAACAGAGTCATACTAGTTGCCTAGGTCTGGGAGTGAGGAGGAACGGGAATGGGTAGGGGTCGCCAGCAGGTATGGAGTTTCCTGCTAGGGTCATGGAAATGTTCATAAATTAGATGGACGGTGGTGTTGGCTGCAGACCTGCATGACTATGAAGAACACTTGAAATGGGTAAATTTTATTGTTTGCAAACTGTATTTCAATAAATCTATTTAAAAGAGGACGATTAACCTAGGGTTAAAACATCAAAAATAATTTCATAGTAAAAATCTAGACTTCTAACCTTATTTGCTTTTGACCATGTCTAACATTTATTTTAACAGGTATGTTAGTGTTCAGTTCATGGTGGCGAAATACAAATCATTTTTTAAAAATCAACTGTATTTTTACAAACTAGTAACAAGCAGAAAACAACATTTTCAAAACATCCAACAACAAAATGTATCTAAGAATAAAAGTAACTTGAAAATATATTGGGAGACATTAAATATAAAGTAAATAAATAGGAGAACATACCATGCTCATGATAGAAAGACTGTATCATAAAATGACGATTTTTCCCAAATTGAACCGATATATTTAATGCAATGCCAACGGAAATCCAAAATGTTTTTATAAGTTGATTCTAAAATTTACAGTGGAGCAGCCTGAGCCCAAATGGACAAGCCACCCACAGAAATAGAATGCCTGCCTCTACTGAGATCTATTATAAAGCTGTCCTAATGAAGTTCGTGTGTTTCTAGAAAGAGACTCTCACATATAAGAAAAACAATATTTGACAAAAGTCACATCGTAAGTCATTGAAGAAAGGAGGAATCATTCAGCAGTGCTGACAGAATTGGTTATTCATTTGGGGTAAAAAGAAATTAGACTCCGCTTGTAATAAATAAATTCCAGAGACATTAAAACTTTAGGTAGAGAAGACAAGTCTTTAATATTTTTTAAATATTACATAAGCTACTATCGTTATGAACTGAGAGTATGAAAACAGTTTAAAACTTAAGCCACAGAAAGGGCTGACCATAAAGCATATGATTAATAAATTCAACTACATTAAAATTAAAAACTCCCTTACATCTACAAATAAGGAAAAATGAGATTACAATACCACAAAGCACACTGACAAAGAATGTATGTATGTGTGTGTGCCTATGTGTTTGCTGTGTGTACCCTACAGCATTCTAATTAAAAATAGGCAAAATGTAAAAAAAAAAAAAAAAAGTCCCCCTAACGAAGGGTGTGAGGCCCTGAACAGGATGAGGCAGGTGCCTGTGGGGGAGTGGAGAGAACCGTGTGGCGTGAGAGTCAGAGTCCAAGCTTTGGCAGAGTAGTGGGGGTTGAGCAGGACCCTGCATGGCCGTGCTCTCACAGCAGATGTCAATGCCTGATCAGGGGTAGAAGGATGCCCATAAAAAGATGCAGTGTGCTGGATACTATAGGAATCCAAACCTGGTGAGGAAGGCTTCCACGTGAAGGGTCTTCAAAGCTCAAACAGACTTTGAGGAGAAGGGTACAAGGGATATGGCAGGTTGATTACATACTGTGGGACTGATCTAATAAGTAAATAAATTTAGGTTAATCTCACTGTTATAGAAAGAGATACCAAAAAGGAGATCTATAGCCTAGGAATGAAATTGGAAGTAGCAGCATGACTGACAAATGACATTTCAAAAAGACAGAGAAGTTGGGTGCCTGAGTGGCTCAGTCGGTTAAGCGTCCAGCTTCGGCTCAGGTCATGATATCAGGGTGTGTCAGTTCGAGCCCCAGTTGGGCTCTGTGCTAACAGCTAGCTCAGAGCCTGGAGCCTGCTTCAGATTCTGAATCTCCCGCTCTCTCTCTGACTCTCCCCTGCGGACGCTGTCTCACCCTGTCTCTCAAAAATAAATACATTAAAAAAATCTTTTTTCTAAAAAGACACAGAAACCAACTTTAATGGGATCCCACTGGCTAAATCAGGACAAGATGAGCATCAAAATAAGTAATAGTAACTGATTATAGCTCATTGAAATAATATACAGAATCATGAACTCATACTGATATAAATTATTAAAGTTTGATCATGAAGGAGATACATAGTTTCACAGTATCTCCACACAAAACAATTATTAAACACAAAGAGAAAATGAGGAATTTCACAGTAAAGAAATGTGGCAGACACCATCTTAATCAAGTTAATATAAATAGAAAGGGTCAAAATGAAAATCATGTGCCACTTGACAAGATACAAAGAGAAGACACAGCATAACGTCTGTGATATCCCTGCCAAATATTCATAACTTGCATGTAATCCTTAGGAAACAGCAGACAAACATGGAGAAGGGACATTCTACAAAATAAGTGGCCAATACAGTATAGTCTTGAAAAGTGCCAAGGTCTTGAAAGTCAAACAAAGACTGAAGAACTGTTCCAGATTGAATGAGACTAAAAAGATGTGGCAAGTAAAATGCAAGGAGTGCTTCTAAACTAGATCCTTTTGCTATAAGGGACATTATTGGGACTACTTGTGAAAATTGAATGAGATCTGAAGATTAGATAGTAGTAATGCATCAATGTTAATTTCCTGATTTTGATGGCTTTATTGTGGCTTATAGCACAATGTCCTTGTTTGTAGGAAATACATACTCATTGTTTCAGGGGTGATGAGGTATCAAATCAAATCTTCAGGGAAGGGGCACCTGGATGGCTCAGTCGGTTAAATGGCTGACTTTGGCTCACGTCATGATCTCGCGGTTCATGAGCTCGAGTCTCACATTGGGCTCTGTGCTGACAGCTCAGAACCTGCTTTGGATTCTATGTCTCCTCCCCTCTCTCTGCCCCTCCCCTGTTCACACTCTTTCTCTCTGTCTCTCAAAACTAAATAAATGTTAAAAAAATTTTTTAAACTTAAAAAAAGTCTTCAAGGGAAAAATTTTCCCCTTTATTGTAGTTAAAACTTCTCCAAAAAAAAAAAAAAAAACCAAACACAAAACTTCTCCATGTGGTTATTTAAAAACTTTTTAATATAAAAATAAATATATTTAATGCATATATTTAAGTATATAATGGACAGAAGACATAAGCAACCAATTCATGAAAGAAAAATACCAATGGTGAGTAATAACATGAAAAGATGTTCAACCATATTAGCAATCACAGAAAGACAAATTAAAATCACAATAAGATGCCATTTTGTAGCTACTGTATCAGGAAAAGTTATGCAGCCTGAGAATTCCAAGTTTCACCAACAATTTGATTCACTGGGAGCTTCTGTGATATTATTAGTGGTAGGTAAACTGGCCCAATGACTTTGGAAAACAATTGGCATTAACTCATATAATTCTCTACACTTCTACTCTTAGCTATATATTCCAGAGTCTTACACATGTGCACCAGAACACATACAAAAGAATACAGACATTAGCAATGCTTGCAAAAGCTGTATATATATATATACATATATACATGAGACATTGGCAAACTAAAGTAATATACTTCATTCTGAACAAACAGTATTTCCCCATTAATTATAAACCTTTCTCCTTATGGGTCATATAGGCTAGTAGTCACATATTCACCTGATTGGCCAAAAGTGTGAAAAGAAAGACTAATCCTTCTTAAAGAGCAGAATTTCTTTGCCCAATAAATAATTCATTATATATATAAATATCTATCTAGATAGATAGGTGTAAATGTACAGATGTATATCAACCTCAATATAGATATACCAAAAACAAACAAAACAAGCAAACAAAAATACCAAACAGCAACAATCTAGATGTCTATCGATAGGACAATAAATAAATTCATACAATGAAATATTACTCAGCAGTAAAATAAATGAACTGCAACTACACAAAACAATAAATTTTTTAAAACCATAATGAGCAGCAAAAGCAAATCTCGGGCTATATATGCCACCGTTTTTATAAATATTAACAAAAAGTAAAATTAAACAGCATATTAAAGATATGTGATAAAACCAATATTATTAAAAAGTAAATGATACAACAATTGAAGTGACTGAGGGAGGTCAGGGAGAACAGTAAAGGCAGAGGCACAGGCAAGAGGCATATGCCAACAGATGCACCTTTTTAGTAAAGTTCTGGTTCTATGTTGGTTGGTAGATCATTTTAATATTATGCTTTATAATATTAATATATTCCTGTTTGCATAATAAAAAATAAGCTGCCACATCATGGCAAATCAGAGTTACTTTGACAAGAATATTGTTTAGGTATGCATCTGAAGTTGTACCCATGAACAAATGCTACCTGGTAGGCAACAGATTTTTCTAACTCTCCTTTTTAAAAAAAGCAAAGGAGTACATAAAGAGATACACTCCAAAGAACTGGAAAGCAGACTTAAAATAAAAACTTAGAGCTTGGTCAACCAAAGAATGAGCCTAATTCATATCTACCATCAATCTGGTCTCAAAACTAGCATAAGTGCTTGCTTAATTACTGCAAATTTGCAGAACTCTCTCATGGGAGATGGTCATTTTGCAAAAATTACTTAACATGAGAAATAGGCAAACTGAAGTAATTGAATATACTTCATTCTAAACAAACAGTATTTCCCCTTTAATTATAAACATCTCCCCTATTGGTCATATAAACTAGTGGTCATATATTCACCTCACTGGCCAAAAGTGTGATAAGAAAAGTCTAATAAATCTTAAAGAGCAAACTTACTTTGCCCCAAAAATAATTCCTTATATTTACTATGTAGTACTTTTATCTGACAAAAGCCATGATAATTCAATTTTCTCCACACCCTTGCATTAAAGGCAGGGCACATATTATCAAGAAACACCTACCTCATGCAGTAAAATATTTTTTTTAATGTTTTCATTTTTATTTTTGAGACAGAGAGAGACAGAGTGCGAGCAGGGAGGGGCAGAGAGAGAGAGGGAGACATAGAATCTGAAGCAGGCGCCAGGCTCTGAGCTGTCAGCACAGAGTCTGATGAGGGGCTTGAAGTCACACACCCAAGTTCATGACCTGAGCCGAAGTCAGAAATAAACTGACTGAGCCACCCAGGTGCCCTTAAAATATTTTTAAAAGTTTAAAAATAAGTTAGAAATGTTAATGATGTTCTAAATCAAATTTTCTATCTATTTATTTGAGTGCCCCTAATATAAAAGGTACTTTATAAGATGCTTCTCAACATTTTATGTGATACACACAGATTGAAAATCTTAGCTATGTGCTGCATTCTTGTTAAATGCAAACAAATACAATAATCTGGTTAAAAGGCCTCTTGGATTAATTCTTTTTCAAAAGAAAAGTCACTCATCCAGGTACAAATACAGTGTACGTGTGTGTGCGCGTGTGTGTTTCTGTGTATCATAACAATTATTTTTCTTGGCTTTGATCACTATTAAATGATATGCCTGGACCTCAGTAACAGGCTGCACAATACTTGACAGACTGAGGACGCAGGGCTGGGGACGACAACCTTGCTCATGTTACAGAGGGAACAGACAAAAACGAAACCCACACTATCAGTCCTTGCAGTGTATTTCATTTTTTACATATATTTTTGACAAAGGTTAGAGCTTCAGGAACGAGGTATTGATAGAAAGAATAAACATATTTCTTATGTAATTTCTGAAACTAGAATATAGTGGGCACTAAATAAGTGTTCAGTGTATAAATTCTTCTTTGAATACTTGTATTTCAATGAAATATAAAGTATCTGTCCCCATATACACTTTATCTATTTCCTATTTTCTCCTTATTGTTTTTTAAAGTTTATATTCTTTTAAAAACCATTCCCTATTATTAATGGCCAATGTCATACTTTTAAAAAATACATATGGATCCATCTTCAAGAAATATGTATATATCTTTTTTAATTGATATCTAGAATTGTTTGACATTTCAGATTTAACATGTCAATAACTGAGTCCCTGTTCTTCCCGATCTCAGATAGTATCAACTCCATTATTTTAACTGTTCAGGACAAAAACCTGGCTGCCATCCTAAATGCCTCTCCTCTTCCCGTGGGCCCCACCCAACTTATCAGCAAATTCTGTTGGCTTTGCCTTAGAAATATCTAGAATCCAACTACTCACTGCCCTAATTCAAGTCACCATCATCTCTCCTAGATTATTACAATAGCTTCCTAACTGGCTTCCATGTTTCTGTTTTTAATGCCCTTTGGCCTATTCAACCCAACTGCCAAAGTGATTCTGTGACAATGTTTTACTGAGCTCCTTTGTTCATAAGTATGTAGTGGCTCCCCACTCTGACCTCACTTCCTGTGACTCTCCCTCGTTCACCCACAGAGGCTTTGACTCGAATACTCTTTTTTTCCCCACAGAGAGCTCTAACACTGGCTCTCACATCAACTCCGCCTTTACACAGAAGTCGTCTTCTAGGTGAGACCTTCTCTGGACATAATCTAAAATTTCATACACCTCTGCCCCAGACCTTCCATGCCCCCTTTTCTGGTTCAGTTTTTACTTAGTACTGCTCCCAAGATATCCTGAAGTTGAATTGCTTTATACTGTTTATCTCATCAATTAAATGAAGCTTCAAGAGGACAGCAATTTTTCCCTTTTTTGCTCACTGCCCTATCCTTAGGACAGTGAATAAATAGAATGGAATACAGTGGATACTCAATAAACATGTATCGAAGGAATGAAGGCACGACTGTCCATATTGTGTGATCTGATAAGGCTGCAGAAATTAACATGACTGCGGTCTCCATGGCTGTGTCATCCACTGCAATAGCCCTCTCAAAGACACACCTCCCCCTACCTTACTTGCTGGCAGAACACTCACCCTCTTCCTCTTAGGAGGTGAATCCTGATTAGGCCAAGCCACTAAGATAAGTAATGTTTACTATGCCAATCAGGGGTTTAAGCACAAGCATATGATGCAAGTTTACTAGGAAATGTTTTTCTCAAAAAAAAAAAAAAAAGTAGCATGGAAAAATGTCCATCTTGTAGCCAAAGTTTACAATACACTCAAGGCAACAGTGTAGAAAAATGGAAAATACCACATGGGTCCCTGATAACACCACTATGACAATTAATAACCCACCTGTTCATGTTCAGTAGGATGATATATTCCCCTATTGTTTATTTTGGTAATGTCTTCTATTACCTATATTTTAATTAACATCACTATGACAAATAGTCATACGGTTTCCTGCAAAAAGTCAAACAAAAACGAAGATGCATGTCAGGTGTTCCCCCTCTCCTCACCTTTTTATTAAGCTGCATGCCTATAGAACATGTTCTATGACAATAAAACAAGATCTCTCAATATGAGTCATATTTTCTCACAGGAATTAATTTATAAACAATGTGTTCTTAATTAAGAGTTGAAAATAAACATATGACCAAAGGAAAGATAATCCAAATATAGAGCTTGAGAATAATTTAAATAGTAAAATGTGCTCTAAACCACCATATGCCTTCCTAACCAGGTTCTGCAGAACTATCAGTACTTTATCCAAAGGAAGGAAGAAAGGGAAGGAGGGAGAGAGGATGTTAGGTGGTAAGAGGTGGGTGGAAGGTCCCAAGGCCAAACAAAATCAGGACATGATGAATTAAACATAAATAACTACACATCCTTTGTGTGTGTATACACACTCGAAATTTAGCTTTCTGGTTGATCTCAGCTGTTCCCCTTCATCTTTGAAGTAATCCTAGATTGGAAGGGAAGGGACGTTGTGGGTCAGTAATAATTTGAATAAAAGGGCTAATAGTCATCAGATTTTGATTTTTAACTCAAAGCCAAACTACTAGTCAGTAACAAAGCCAAAGCTTTATCTATCCAAAGTCTAACTTCAAGTTCTCACAATAAGAATCTATCAAAGTGCAGAGTTTCCTCATAAAAGACTTATAAACTTAGAAAATTCCTACACATGTAAAATCCCTATGCCATTAAATAACTTACTTTAGCCATAATGGGCCACAAATAGAATATATAAAAACTTAACTTTACAGAGGATAAACTTAATTCTATCTTTAATATAATACTTATAATATATGGTAGGTATTTAGTTACCAATCTTTTATTAGCTGTCACCCTGAAAAATTACTGGATGATTTATGGATCTTAAAAAAATTAGTGAAAAATAATAGCAAAAGTAGAGATTTCCTTTAAAATCTTCTCAGCGTATTCCAATAGTAAAAAAGCAATAAAAATTATTCTGTTGGTAAAACTTCAAAAGTATCCATGAATTAATTTAACTGAGGACTTTAGTCCCAACAGTAGATCTGATCATGGTAAGGTTATTGACAATCTTGCCTCCTTCTGTTCTACCCTGCTTCTCCTTGGGTTACTCTCTGGCAGTCAAAGGAAGGAAATCAGAAACATGAATAAAGACTGGATTAAAAGTATAGAGCCATGGACTTATCAAAAAAAAAAAAAAAAAAGAGTGATGCTATCTTAGTCCAGTCAGGCTGCTAAAGTGGAGTACCATGGACTGGGTGGCTTATAAATGACAAAAATTTATTTCTCACACTTTCGGAGACTGTTAAGTCTAGGATCCCCTGGTGAGAATCTAGCTTTCTAACTCATAGACGGCCGGGCGTCTTTTTACTATACCTAAAAGGGATCTCTCTCAGGCCTTTTTCATATGGGCCTTCACGCCACTGTGAGGGCTCCACCCTCATGCCCTAATCACCTCCTAAAGGCGCCACCTCCTAATACCATCCCTTTGGGAGTTAGGATTTCAGCATATGAATTTTGAGAAGAAAATAAGCATTTAGACCATAGCAGATGATATTTAAAAATCTGTTTTTCCAAATATAAATCCAGTGCTATTTTGACTATAGGAGATTCAAAACATTTTAGTATTTTATCTTAAGTCAACTAGATAAGTCTTACACAAATAAAAAATAATATATATATATAATTCCAAAATTCCAACATTAACTATTATATCAAATAAAATTAGAACATTATTTCTCACAAGTACTCAAGGCCATGTGGGTATCTATGGACTAACAAGAATAACTAAAACTTACTGTGCACAGTATGTGCCAAGAATGACATTAAGTGCTTTCTATTGTTTAATTCTTTCAATTCTCAAAGCAACTCCATAATGTTATCCCCATTTTACAGATGAGAACACTGAGCCTTAGGAGGTAAGACAATTAGTTAGTCCAAAGCCAACAAAGTAAGTGGCAGACTTAGGATTCACACATGTTCAAAACCACCACACCATAGTGTCTCAGTCTTTGTCAAATTCAATCTATTACCTATAAATACTGCTTTGAGTCTAATATGGTTTCCTTAAGATTTTAAAGAAACCTTAAATATACTTGTATACTTTAATGCCTCTCAATATGGAATGCAATTTTTTATGAAGTTTTTACTTTAACTCCAGTATAGTTAACATACAGTGTTATAGTTTCAGGCATACAATTCTATGCACTTCTCAGTGCTGGTCCTGGTAAGCATACTTTAAGGAATGTAAGTCTTCTAAACAACTACTTGGAGGGTTAATTCTCAGCCATTATAATTAGCTTTTATTAACTGGATGGCAAGTAAATGCCAGTTTCTGACAATTATACTAAGTCATATATTAACTCACAATCATTATCTATAAAATACACACTATTCAACTTTATAGATGAAGAAGGTAAGGCTCAAAGGAATGACTTGTCCAAAGTCATACAACAGCAAAGGAGTAGACCCAGGATTCAAATCCAGGTCAATGTGCTTTCATAAAGCATTTCACAAACCACCAGTGAATAAAGCCTCCACGGTGGCAGACCAATCACCTTGGCTAACCCCTCTCCTGACCATTTCATGAAAGACGAACAGTCTGTTTTTAAATCATTGGTCAAATTTTCTGTACCTAGAGCTGTACAAATATAATGACTAGTCCTTACTGCCCCCATGAGCCTCCTTAAATAAAAATACATCTCCAGGGTAGTCTAGCTTCTGGCAAGTTATGTAAACAAATTCACCAAATACATTGCTTGTGTTACTACCATGGCATAAGCACTCTAAATTTTCCTAACTGGAATATAGCCTATTAAGTCTTTTTGCAGGAAAATCTCTAGGACGTTTGTAAATACCAAAAAGCTGAAGAAATGTTGATCCTTTAAAATAAATCTTGGCCCAGTAAGAACTGGCACTAAGCCTTTTATTTTCTTGCAGTCAGCAAAACTGCAAACATATAAAATTCAAAGAGTAGTTCAGGGCATGCATTTTGAAGCACCAGCATATGTAGGGAGTCACTTTACAAACTCATACTTTATACTGAAAACTTTCTTAACCTGAATATGTACATAGAAATCACTTTTAAGACCTAGAACTGCTGTACAATGAAAGAAAAAGCAAGTCCATTTGGGGTTTTACTACTTGTTTCCTCTGACAACTGTCTTCCCTAGAGGAAAAAAAAAAAGAGTATTACTGGCTCCTATGCACCTTGCTTTATAGTTCAAACACATTTGTAAGCTGCTGTTTCTAATCCTGTATTAATTCAGATCTTTGGTAAAATCAAATGAAGGCCATCTTAATCACCCAACAAAAAATAAGCAAGTGTGTTTGGGGAGAGCAGGGTTGAAGGAAGTAGAGAGAACTAGGTCAGTAGGTGGCAGATGGTAACTGGTTCAAACTTGAAAGGAGTTCAAAAGCGTGGAGCAGGGTTTGTGAATACTCTTCAAGTGGAATAGAAGCAAAGAAAGAAAAATGCAAAAGAGGTCTTTATTTAGAAGAGTGTGCTATTGAGTAAAACAGCAGTCAACAGTCATCACCTATTTTACTTCTTCTGGAACATACAGAATTAACAATATTGTCAATACAACATTATCTTTCTAGAACATCGGTGACAACAAACTTTATTTCCTCATTTACTCTGCCTAATATTTGTCTGATGTAGATTATAGCCTCAGTTTACAGATAGATTAGGAAAGTGAGCCTCGAGTGAAATGATTTGCTAATGGTCTGTTTAGTGAACTACGGTTCAAATATAAATCTTACGACTCTAAGACCAGCATTTTTCATGTTGCTGTATTAAACTGTGGTTATTCTTAATATCTGCATAACAGGTAAAAGAGAAATACAGCTGATCCTTGAACAGCATGGGTTTGAACTGCACAGGTACACTATCTTTCAACAAATATACTGGAAATTATTTTTGGAGATTTGTAGCAATTTGAAAAAACAGATGAACCATATAGCCTAGAAATACCAAAAAAAATAAGAAAAAGGTATTATTTTAAAACTATAGTACATAATACATATGACATAAAATACGTGTCAATAAACTGTTTATGTTTTCAGTAAGGCTTCCAGTAAACAGCAGGCTATTAGAAGTTAAGTTTGGGGGGAGTCAAAAGTTAGATTTTCGACTGCGGCAGAGATAGGTCCCTATATTGTTCAAAGGTCAACTGTATATCCTCTGGGTTTTAAATACATAGATATAAAAATATATTTATATATTTATAAATATAAGTAAACATAAATATATAATATATAAATATACATATTTTATGTAGTATATATAGATAGATAAACAGATAAAAGAAGCAAAACAACTACTGCTGCTTTCTCTCAGGTTACACTATTGCAAAAGACTTAAAAGCTAAGAAAATAGCATTCTCTGATCACCAGACTAGGTTTAAATTGCATGTTAACTTTCCTAGAAATACTGTTCACCCTTAACAGAAATTCATGGGAGTACTTAAATGAAATGAAAGTGTTATTTATCCATTTGCTATTTACAGAAATTACTGTGAAAATAGCAAATTAGTACAAATTCAGTATTAATACAAACTTTGGCACATATTTTTAATACACTTGTCAAAGTAACATTAATAACATTCACGGTCAGGTTATATCCATTTCTATTAGGATAAACACTTAGACTTTCTTTCAGCATTTTTATAACATAAAATAAAAACAAAGGGTCAAATGTTTAATCACTATTAACAAAAAAAAGCCCAAATATTTTCTATTAGGACCTAGGTAATAAAACAAGGGCCCTGTGTACTGACCACCTAAAATATACCTTGGTGTCCTATAAGGTGAACTTCCCAAACCTACTTTGTTGCCAAAAGCAGAGTTTCCAGATCGAATGGAATTCTTTGTGATGAGTAAGGAAGACTTAGGAACTCCAATCATTGCTTCCCCCTTACAAATTCAGTCTTTGTTACCAACTCGTGTCTCCAACATCTGAGCACTTAAACACAAAAGGACATACAGACCCATATTTTCAGGGTCTACATCCGATGACAGTAGTCATGATTCAAGATGCTGGTTCTATAAACTTGGTTCCCCCCTCAGCCTCAACCTATCTCCTTCTTTGAACTAATTTACAGTTATAACCCAGATTTTGTTTTTCAGAAAAAAAAATCTTCAAAAATCAGAAAGTTACTCTAATCCTAGATACGTGTTCTTAAATACCAGAACTATACCCCAATTACATTTTAAAAAATTCATCATCCCAAATTCAGTCTCATTTAGAACCTACACCAGCCAGGTAACCTATTTAATTTTAAATACTCCTAGGAAATACAATTGACAGGGATGGGGTCACCTTTGAGAAATTTATGGAAATCTATGAGATGATGCCCTTCAAAAAATGTATTTTACTCCATGTAATTCAAATATACGATGAATTAAGGATCAATTTTGGAGAGTTGTTAACAAAACTTTTAAATTCATTCATCTTTGAAACTGTTGCATTCCACACCAGTTATTTATCACGTTCACCATAGGCCTCTCTATTTTCTTTCTTGTTTCAGATGAATAGTAGAGAGCCTTATTATAGTAAACATTCAGCTAACACATTAAGTCAATCTTGCCATTATTCAGGTAAGGAACATTAAAATGACATTTTGTATATTTTACATTAAGACAAAACTTATATAGTCAAATACAGTTTGACTGTATTTCAGTCAAAATAACAGTTTGACTGAAAGTTCACAAACACTTAGACCACACTTTGGAACCTACAAATTTCTAACACACACACCACCATGTCATCTTCACACAAAAACTATTGCACAGTAAGTTTAAGTGACTTGTTAACATAATATGGGATGAATTTTTATCCTTTTCTTAATTCTTTCTAAAGCTCCAGGATACACCCTGGAGAAGTTATTTCAACATTTTGATTGATCACCCTATATATATAAGGCGTAAAGCTGAATGCTTTACCAATCATAGATTTATAAAAGACATGGTCCATTCCTCTTAGAATTTTACAATCTTTCAGAAGAGATGAATAAAATAAATGCAGTGAGAATGGTACTCAACTACTAAGGAAAGTAGAAGAGGGCACTCTGGTGATGATTACTCAAATCACAGAATGGACAGTGTTTTGGTAAAAGAAAATGAGTGGGGATCACAAGATACTCAAGATGAAAACAACAAAACCAGTGCGGCCATCTAAGAAATGTGCAGTTAACGTCTTTAAGGATGAGGTAAATGGAACATGAATCTGGGAAGTAGGAGCCAGATAAAAATAGGACTTGGCCTTTATCTTGCAGGCAAAGGTCTTTGTTTAGAGTTACTATACTTTCTTCAGAAAGATTTACAGTCCTTGTGAATAATAAAAACTGAAAGGCAAAAAAGACCAGTTAGAAAGCTACTGCAGTAACTAACAATCCTTTAGTACGAATGTTTGAATTTGGAAGATGACAGTGGAAAGAGAAAAAAATAAACCCAAACTCTTAATTCTTCCTGTTGTAATAAAAATGATTACTGAAGTAGTCATGTATATCATGTGCTGATATATAAAGGCATAAAATAAAACCAAACACTTGTAAACAGACTTGCAGGAAAACTTGGGTTAAACCATCACATAAAGTTACCTATTCTACAAAGGGAAGAATATTTATAACATCTGCTTTCAATATATTCTAAGGTAGCATATACCATTTCTTAACGTAAGACTTTGATTACATTTTTGTCTTATTTTTAAAACATTTATTGCAGAGGCCTAAAAATAAGACTTTCGAAAACTATAATTAGAAAATACCTATGTACAATAAAGACAATCTATACTACACAGAAATCACTTCTTAAAAACTATCAAAATCTGGTTCATGCTCATTTTAAGATACTATATTTTACAAAAATGAAACAAGTATCTCATAAATACCCTTCTCTGATAACTAATATTATTTTTATGATCCAAATGGGAAAATATACATGTAAATACCCAAAAGATAAATTACCTGACTATAATTATAAGCCCTATTTTTTGAAACCACATATTTACATGCTACTTTTCATAGGTATATACATATCAGTTTGATAAATAAACTACTTTCAACTAATTCAAATTATCAAAATGTATTATTATAAAAATTGTTTTTAATGTTTATTTGAGGGAGAGAGAGACAGAGTATAAGCAGGGGAGGAGCAGGGAGAGAGGGAGACACAGATTCTGAAGCAGGGTCCAGGCTCTGAGATGTCAGCACAGAGCCTGAAGCAGGGCTCAAACTCACAAACCATGAAATCATGACTTGAGCCAAAGTCAGACGCTTAATCAACTGAGCCACTCAGGCGCCCTAAAATGTATTATTATATATACAACTGAAGATCTTTGTTTTCTCTTGCTTTAAGTATTCCCTATCCCTAAAAAATTCCTAAGGCAAATTTTCAGGATTGGAAAAAAGTGTATCTTCTCCATGCATTCAAGAAATACTTAGTCAAAAAATATATATGAGCTCCTTCTAGTGCCTATCATTAAAAAACAATAATTTTCAGAGGTATAATTGATATATAAAAAGCTGTACAACTCAATGAGTTTGGAGGTAAGCACACACTCATGAAATCACTACCAGTCAAAGCCATAAATATATCTAACACCTTCAAAAGTTTCCTCCTGCCCTCTTTATTTTTTGTGTTAAGAACACTTAACATAAGATCTACCTCTTTGCAATTTTTTAAACATAAAATACAGTATTATTAACCATAGATACTATGCTGTACAGTAGATCTCTAGGATTTATTCCTTTTGTGTAATTTAAAGTTTATACTTTTGACCAAAACCTCAGTTTCTTCCTCCTAATTCTTGGTAATCACCATTCTACTCCCTGCTTCTAGGAGTCTCACTATTTTGGATTCCTAATTTAAATAAGATCATGTTCTTCTGTCTAGCTTATGTCACTTAGGATAATGTCCGATAGGTTCATCCATGGTGCACAAATGACAGGATTTCCTTCCTTTTTAAGGTTGAACAATTCAATTATATGGAAATACCACATTTTCTTTATCCACGTCTTGGCTATGGTCAATAGTGCTGCAAAGAGGCACAGAAGTCCAGATATCTCTTTGAGATCCTGATTTCAATTTGTTCCATTATATACCCAGAAGTTGGACTACTGGGTCATATGGTTGCATAATCACTGTCTGTAGCAGTAGCTGTACCAACTGATGCCCAGCATGACTCTTGGTTCTTTCAGATATATTAGTGATGAACACAAAAAGATTGCTGCCCTCGTGGAGCTTCCACTTTAGAAGAGGAAAACAATCAATAAACAGTAATTTTTTAAAAATTAATTTCATGGTAGTTTTAAAGGAGATAGGTGTGGTGGAAAAAGAAAAGAGGTAAAAAGAAAGGGGAGGGGCTTCTACTTTGAGTGGTCACCAGGCTAGGCCTCATCAAGAGGCCACAGCTAATACAAGAACTTTAATTTTACTACAACTGAGATGAAGGCTTAAAAGCAGAGGAATGATTTTCTTTGTAAAAAGTGGCCAGCAGAGCCTGGGTGGCTCGGTCAGTGAAGTGTTTGACTCTTGGTTTGAGCTCAGGTCATGATCTCATAGTTGGGGAGTTCAAGCCCCCACGTAGGGTTTTGTGCTGCCAGTACAGAGCCTGCCTGGGATTCTGTCTCTCTGCCCCTCCCCTACTCACGCTCTCTCTCTCTCAAAATATATAAATAATTTTTTTAAAGTAGCCAATAATATGTACTGTTACAACTGGTGTCAAAAAAGTAGATTTCATTTAAAAAGGATGAAGTAGTACCATATATATCTACATATATAGATATATATGTATAGAACTATAAAACAACTACCACAGAACCCAAAATAACAGTTAATATACAGTTATCATAAGCATTACTCCAGGAGCTTTATCCCCCATGACTACTCCACGTGTGACCATTTTCAAAGGTCAATAGCTTTGAAACTTTGAAACAGCTTGAATGTGGAGCTTATCCACATTCTGAATTACATTCTGAGTTCTGAACACTAAAAAAGCTTCAAGCCAAATTGGTAGTAAAATCTGATTTAAGTTCATATGAAATAGCATATAGTTCTTGATTTATCCTACTTGGCAAATATATATATGAAGAAACATTACCCCCCAATCTAGGTAACCTTTAAATATCCTAATTAATGAAAAGTCATAGGTACATCTTTATGTATACATGTAACCTTTTTTCTTAACTGCCCTATTTTGTGCAGGAGATAGTGGAGTTATATCATTCAGTTTATCACAAAAACCACCCATGCTTTTCAAAAAAAGGAAAAAAGGAACATACAATAGGAATAAAAATTCTATTCAGCATATAACCTAGAGTAAGGTGGAAAATGTGAATATGCTGTTACAGATTTTGAATTGTACCGTTTAAAGATAATATATTTTTCATACATGTGCCCTAAACATCGACTAACTGCTTTATCTGATGTTCAGCCAATGGAAATGTTATTTATTCCACCACTGAAGGAAAAACAGGCTGTTTGTGACCCTCTAAAAGATGGTATATTAGCTTTCAACATGGCATCTTTCTACTGGATTTTAAAGAATAATTTTAATTAGATATGAATTTGGTGAACACATTGTCCTTAAAAACCCCAAGATCGAAGCACCTGGGTGGCTCAGTCCGTTAAGCTTCCAGCTTTGGCTCAGGTCATGATCTCAGGGTTCTCATGGGTTGGAGCCCCACGTCAGGCTCAGTGCTGACAGCTAGCTCAGAGCCTAGAGCCTGCTTCAGATGCTGTGTCTCCCTCTCTCTCTGACTCTTCCCTGCTCACACTGTCTGTCTCTCTCTCTCTCAAAAATAAATAAAACATTAAAAAAAAAAAAAACAAGATGTAACTATAGCTATGATGCCCAATATGGTAAAAATGTGGCTACTGGGCACTTGAAAAGTGACTAGTTTGCCTTTTTAAAACTTTTGTATTTGTATTTCATTTTTAAAACTTTTTATTTATTGAGATGCTTGGGTGGCTCAGTTGGTTAAGTGTCCAACTTTGGCTCAGGTCATGATCTTACGATTTGTGAGTTCAAGCTCCGCGTCAGGCTCTGTGCTGATAGCTCAGAACGCGGAGCCTGCTTCAGATGCTGTGTCTCCCCTCTCTCTGCCCCTCCTCTGCTTGTACTCTGTCTCTTTCAAAAATAAATAAACATTATTTATTTACTTACTTACTTATTTATATGCTTGTAGCCACAATTACTATCAAATTCCATTCATTGAGCCAGAGACCCTCTCAGTGTTAGCAAAGAGCCTCCCCCCCTGTAGCACATTACATACACCTGTAAGTTCACTGGCCACCAGCAGCCTCAAATTCAAGCTCTAACAATGTACAGGAAACGTGACTAGTTTGAGATGTGCTATGATTGAAAATATACTTAGAATTTCAAAAACCTATGAGAAAATGAATGTAAAGTAACTCGGAATTTTATATATGCAATGAAATGATAATATTTTGCTGATATGGGGCTAAATAAAATATTTTACTGATTGGTAAGTTCTGTTTTCCTCTTTTAACATGCCTACATAAAAATTTCAAATTACATGTGTAGTTTACATTATACTTCTACTGAACGAATAGCGCTGCTCTATAGTAAGATTGAGAAAAAGATGGACATAAAATTTCTCAAGTACTTATGTTCCAGAATAAATAATTTCACTTTAGATATCCAAAAAGAGTAACACAACATGGATAAAGTTAGCAAGATATATTTATCAGAAATGTTAAAGCAATTTTTTTGTAACTCAAGGGTATATGATTTTAGATATTAAAGAGGTATCCAAAAATTCAAGAATAAAAGCCTCATGTATGAAATGTCTAATTTACTTTAAAATCAATTTTCAGTATTTCTACAGTAGTAAGTACATATAAGGGTTCTGTGTCTTACTTTCCTTCTCCAGGGTTAGGACAAATCTCAGTTTCACAGACCATAATAGCATTAGAACACAGGTAACTTATTTTTAAAAGATAGGAAAACCTCATACCTCCTAAAAAACAACTTTGGAGTTTATTTAAAATTGGAAAATATTACAGTAAGATCTAACATTAAAAAAAGATACACTGATAGACATTTCCCAAATATCCTTAAAAGCACTCCGAGCATATATCATACTAAAGTTAGATATATCCATATTCCACAATTCACCAGTTCCAGTCCTGTGAATATATGCATCAGAAATGAATGCTTATTTCTACCAAGAAATACAAAATAAATTCACAGAAGCCTTTCTTGTACCCCCCAATTGGAAAGATATTCAAAATCCATTTACAATGGAAAAGATAAATAGTGGTCTATTCATAAAACGGAATACAGACAATTTGAAAGGGAGAGACAAATAAAACACACACGGAAGACTCTCACAGACATAATGTTGATCAAAAACCTCAGACATAAACCAGTTCGTATTACATGGTTCCAAAGGTGTAAAGTTCAAAAACAGGAAAAAATTAACACAGAACCAAAAAAACCAAAGATCAGTTTCTGTTGGGTAGAGGTAGTAATGACTAGGAGAGACAGCCTTCTGGGTATGCTTATGTAAAAGAATAGAAAAATCACGGAACTGGCATGTAAGAGTGTCTATTTCACTTCATGAAATTATACCTTGATAAAATGCTTTTTTAAGTAACCTTTTTTAAAAAAGGGCCTTAAGTATCATGAGTTTCAAAAAAAAAAATACTTAAAACTAATTCCTATTTTGAATTTATATAAGATTTGTCTACTCAATCCTACAAGTTTATTTGCAGTTTTTTAATAAAAAATAGTAGCCAGTTTAATTTTATTCGAGCATATTTTGAAATTACATGATGAACTTTCATAAACGGATAACTCATAATGACTTTTAAAGTGTAACAGTCCTCTTTATAACTAATAGATATATACTGAAAGTTTATATCTATAAAAATGTAATTGTAATAGTTAATTCTTATCTTCAATTTAAAAAGATAACTTTCCATGCTCATGGATCAGAAGAATAAATATTGTTAAAATGTCTACACTACCTTAAACAATCTACACTTTTAAGGCAATCCCTATCAAAATACCAATGACATTTTTCACAGAACTAGAACAAAAAAATCCTAAAATTTATATGGCACCATGAAAGACCCTGAATAGCCAGAGCAATTTTGAAAAAGAAAATTGGGGCACCTGATTGGCTCAGCTGATTGGGTGTCTAACTCTCGTTTTTGGCTCAGGTCATGATCTCACTGTTCTTGAGTCCAAGCCTTGAGTAGAGCTTTGCACTGACAGCATGGAGCATGCTTCGGAATCTCTCTCCCTCTCTCACTGCACTCCCTCCCCCCAAAATAAATAAATATATATTTTCTTAAAAAGCAAAAAGCAAAACAAAGCTGGAGGTATCACAATTTCAGACCTCAAGTACAAAGCTGTGCTAATCAAAACAGTATGGTACTGGTGCAAAAATAGATACAAAGATCAATGTAACAGAATAGAGAGCCCAGAAATAAACCCACAAGTATATGGTCAATTAACCTCAACACAGGACTCAATACACAATGGGAAAAAGACAGTCTCTTCAATGAATGGTGCTGGGAAAACTGGACAGCTATACACAAAAACAGTGAAACTAGCTCACTTTCCTATACCACATACACAAATACACTCAAAAGACCTACATGTGAGACCTGCAACTGTAAAAATCCTGGAGAAGAATACAAGCAAAAAGGTCTCTGACATTGGCTGTGGCAACATTTTTCTAGCTATGTCTCCTGAGGCAAGAGAAAAGCAACAACAAATTATTTAAATATCAAAATAAAAGAACTTCTGCACAGTGAAAAAAACCATCAACAAAACTAAAAGGGAATCTACTGAATGGGAGAAGATATTTGCAAATAACACATCTGATAAAGGGTTAGTATACAAAATATATAAAGAACTATACAATTTAACACCCAAAAAAACAGTCCAGTTAAAAAATGGGCAAAAGAAAAGGACATTTTCCCAAACAAGATAACCAGATGGCCAAGAGACACACGAAAAGATGTTCAACATGACTCATCATCATGGAAATGCACATCAGAACTACAATGAGAAATCACCTCACACCTGTCAGAATGGCTAAAGTTAAAAAACACAAGACATAAGTGTTGAGGAGGATATGGAGAGAAAGGAATCTTCTTTCACTGCTGGTGAAACTCAAACTAGGGTAGCCATTCTGGAAAACAGTAGGGAGTTTCCTCAAAAAATTAAAAATAGAACTACACTATGATCCAGTAATTGTGCTACTGGGTATATATCCCCAAAATGCAAAAACACATAATTCAAAGGGTACATACGCTCCTATGTTTATACCAGCTTTATTAACAATAGCCAAATTGTGAAAGCAGCCCAAGTGTCCATCAATTGACGAACAGATAAAAAGACATGGTATATATATACATACATATATACATATATAACTAGAATACTATTAAGCCATAAAAAAGAATGAAATCTTGCCATTTGCAATGACATGGATGGAAACAGAGAGTATAATGCTAAACGAAGTAACCCAGAGAACGACAAATGCCATATGATTTGGACAGAGAGAGGGACAAGCCAAGAAATAGACTCTTAACTACTGAGAACTGACAATTACCAGAAATAGATGAGGGGGTGCATGAAATAGGTGATAGGGATTGAGGAGGGCACTTGTCCTGATGAGCATGGGGTTATGTATGGAAATGTTGAATCACCACATTGTACATGTGACACTAATATAACACAGTATGATAACTACACTGGAATTAAAATTAAGTTAAATTTAAAAATAATTAATAAATAATTAATAAATAAGTAACCAATAACCCACCCTCCAAAAAAATAAAAAGATAACTTTGAATTTCAAAAAATCCAGAGTTTCTTCTGATCATATCATTTCTTTCAGTGATAAAGTATGCATAGTGAAAATTAAAGTTAATATTTAGGGGGTTGATTACATCTTCTTTCACAGTCTTAATGTGCTTATTTAAATTTCTTATTGCTTTCACCCTCCCTCTCATAACTGACAAGAAAAAAGAGACGATGCCACTTTGCCAATGGTGAATAATCTTGAACACAGACAGCTACCACTTTAAAAGTTCAATACACTGTTCGATGGAAACATAGAAGGCTATAAATGTATCCAATCCTAGAAATTCATATGGCTTGACAAGTGATTATGAAAATCTATAAAACTGATTTTTGTGTTATTTCATATGAATATAAATAATGAATATCCAATTAATAAAGAAAATACGTATTCAAAGAAGTTGACTTATTCACTATAACTTTAACAAATCCATTATTTTATTAAATACTTCTATTCCAAGCAAGACAGCTGGCAAGTTTTTTAGGAAAAACACAAAACTTAGAGGAGGTATAGAGGTGGATACTAAGAAGGAAACTCTGGATCGGGCTGAAGGGGGCTGTGTTCACCACTGACTTTTTAGTCAAGTCATCTGGTACATTCCCATGGGGTCCTGGGATTGCAAAGGACAAAAACACAAAGCAGGCAAGTTTCTTCCTTCCTAGTAGTATGTCATATGTCCTGAGACTCAGGCTCTGCAAGTAGATGAATTATTATGCTACAACAGTGTAACCAAAAGTGATAATGCAAATAGGGAACTTAGTAGATGGACACAGGCAGAGTCAGGTGTCCATGGATCAAGACGAAAGACTGGTAGAAATATAGACGGTAGCTGACCCCTATACCGGAAGGCAAAGTTGTCACAGGCAGGGAGGACTTTAAACCTGCCTGATTATTTAAGGTATATTTCATACTGTTTTAGATAATAAAACAAGAGGCTTTTATATCTCATTTTCAAATCAAAACATTCTTTATAGTCAGTCTACACTGGAAAGGTAAAATGTAAATACTTCAAATGTTTAAAATAGGCAAAACTGGTCCCTCCTAAACTAGACTTCTTTTACTCACACAAAATTCAGAATTACTGACACTGAAATTTCCCTCTCCTGTGTTACAGATGTCAAACAACCAGTTAATCAACATCTGAACTTAAAAATAAATAACAAAATACAACATTTTATTTCTTCTATAAATGGAAAGGCTTAACTACATCTAAAAAAAATTGAATAGACAAAATACAATACCTTCTGCATGTATTTCTCCTGGCTGTTAAAATAATGGGTCCTGAGAACAGAGTTCTGAAATAGCTTCACAGTCCAACACTCCCTGAAAATTAAGAAAAATAAATATTACTTCAAGTGCATTTTATCAAAAAGAATTTCAATGGCAGTTTTACAATGGAATCTTAACTACGGGCTAAAATAAAGTATCTAAAAAATAACAAGAAAGGTGTAAGATAAAAAAAATATTCTTCATTATACATGCTTTCCTTGGGCATAGCTACTGACCATATCTGATGAACAACCTGCATTATAAAATTATTTACCAGAATACACTGTCTTTAGGCTACATAAACACTATCACCTAGTCTCAAGGTGAGAAGTTAATGGTGATGAAGAGGAATTCTGATCAAGAATTCTGGGAGAAAAAATATTAGGATTATTTGGTTTTCAACACAGAGTTTGAAACATCTTCTTTTCTTTTTCTTTCTTTTTTTTTTTCTTTTTCTGTAGACCACTAGGAGGAAAAAATGTTGAACTGAGAATTAGAAGCCTTCTGGATACAGAATGACATCAACATGTGGCAAAGTTTATACCTTCAGGAATAAAACACTGGGTGAAAAGTTTTTGAGCAGCAAGAGACACAGCCTACACTTTATACTGTAGTGGCTGATGGAGCTTCATATGGATCAACAGGCTAATGGACAGCGCAGCCGGCTGGAGATAAGGAAGGCGTGACACAGACTCCCTGTTTCCACTATAGGAACTTTAACTTCCCAAAATAAAGTACCTAATTTTGATCATCACTTCATTCCCCAGTGCCTGTCAGTTTCCCCAAGACCATACAGAGGTACCAAATTTCTTTTGAGCAAGGCTTTCTCAACACACTGCCGAAGCAGACTCCTTGACATCTGCTTCCAGATCACTTTCTCTGTGTCATGATTACTCTCCTTGTGACTGTGAGCCCCTCATTCACCTCTGAATCCTCCAATACCTAACATTTTGCAGGGCACAGAGCTAGGTGCAGTAAACGTCTGCTCAACCTGTATCTCTTAGAGACGTTATCAATTACTATACCATGCCGAAGTAAAAATGATACCATAGAAGGAAAGATGGTAGTTAAATGGGTCAACTACAATAAAGAATACTTGTGTCAATGCTCTCCCAACCCTTAAAATCATCCTGGTAGGGTAGCAGATCTCCTTTCTGCCCAGGTGGACTGGGACTCCAACTGCTGTCCGAGGTCCTGTACCAACTGGCATGACGAGTGGATACTAACACAAATCCTCTAAGCACATACATGAGCTGCTCCTAATAAGCAAACTCCATCAGCCGCAGGAAATGCAACCTACATGTAGGAGTCACAGATACCCGGAATCAAATAGGAGGAGAATGGTCCCAAAATTTTAGAAGTAGACAGAAGGCATCATCCTAAAACAGAATCAAAGCTACTAGAGAGAAATAACAAACAAACACCCTGAGAAGACCTCCTAGTGATTTAAAGGGGAAAAAAGCATTATCATTTCCTTTTAGGACATTTCTTTTTCAGCAGCTAAATAAAAACATTACCAAATCATTTTATGTAATAAAATTTAACCTTATTTTGACCTTCCTCATAAAGCAAACAAATCTCTCTATCTAATAAGGTTCCATCTGAACTATGTAAGATGATAAGCAATACCTTAATTGCATTCATTTACATGACTTTGAAACTATTCTGGGCTGAAGTCACTGACTGCAAGGTCACAGAATACAAAAAAGTAAAATGTACTCAATTTACTGTGGAAGAATGATCCACTTAAGAGTGGTAGCACCTTCTCCTTCCTCATTAGAAGACACCAAATGTTTTAATGGAATCAACAAGTGCAGAGGTCTCTCTTTGAAACATATCACACATATGCACACTGATTTTATAACTATTTATATATAGACATTATATACTACGAATATATATATCTGAATAAGTTCATCATATATAATGGCTTGCTTATTAAAATCAATCTGCCCGAAAAGAGGTAGAGGACAATTCTATGCCCTAATAGCACTTAAAATCAAAAGATGAAATAGGGCCATTGTTTTTCCATTATCTCATAAAATTTCTAACAACTAAAAATCAGGCTACAGAGCTATAACAGTTTTTAGGACAAGAACTGCAAACATCGGATCTTAAGTATATTAAGTTACTGCTTTCACTTTTTATAACCTGAATGAGCATATGTTCAACTATTTTGCTTAGAGAAGCAGACTTTACATGCCTCAAAGTCAGTAATACAACATTAGTAAAAAGGAAGGAAATACAACAGAAATTGACTACTACAGATTACAAGAGACAATGCGTGCTCTTTGTAAAACTCAGAATATATCAAAACACACAAAAACAAGTTAACCCAACAAAATATTTCCCTTTAGTTTTATAAAATTCTAAGACTACTGGCACTTGAATTTACTGGAGAAAAAAGAAACTAAAATAGGATCCAGGATACTTTAAAATGTTTCTAATATTAGTAGAAATGTAGAGCATCAAATATTTTAGGTTTAATATAACATCACCTGAAGATTTGCTTAAGAAGATCTTGCTCCCCTCCCCCACAAAAAGTTTCTGTGCATTATTAGATAAATCTCCCACATTTAATTCACTAATCAAGTGCTTTTATATTACTCAAGCCAATCTTTCAGAATTTAAACATGACTTAGTGAAAGAGAAGCACTGGTATTATAAAATGTATGTTTCTTCCCCTTCTCTCCCTTCATAGATGGGAAAGACAGTTTTTCATGTTAACTCTGTATTAGCCAAAAAGTTTCAACTGACGCTACCCCACAAAGAACACAATGATGAATATGTATTTATTGAAGTCCTATGTTCCTAAATAAGCTCCATTATCATAATGTCACTTTGTCTTTCTTAAATGAGAAATAAAATATCTTGATCTCTCTCTCTAAGTTAAGCCAATTCACTCTGGAAAAGCTTAGTAGTAAAATACATGTGGACATACATTTTTAAAAGCACTAGTTACTATTATAATCCACATATTACCTTCAGTGACCGTATCTTCTTTAGATATTTAAACTTCCTTTCTATAAGAAGTAATTCAGAGTCTAACATGATATACATCCATGTACACACACATATATAAAATTTGTATAACCACATAACAGGCAATTCATGGTTCATATCCTTTGATGAGAATAAAAACATAGGGGGGCCAATCAGAATCTTCTAATATGGTTTCTGTGTTCACCTTTTTTACTTTAAAATCTCAGATTGTCAATAATTTTCTGATAAAGATGATAACTTTTCATTATTTCTAAAATACTTGCCTCTGTGCACCCAAAAGACTGAATGCCTATGGGCCTACAGCTCCTTGATTATGATCACAGTATCTAAAGTTCTATTTCATCCACATAAATTTAGGATTTTCCTCTCTGTGGATATCAGAACATGGTAAAGCCAATCTTTATAGCCACAATCTAGCCTTTGTGTGTCTTTAAATGGTCTACAACCTTGAACTGAAAATGAACTATATTAGTGGCATCACTCCTACACCTCTTAAAGGAAGAAAGAAGTCCGAGTCCAGTGCAGACACACTTCATTTTAACAGCATGCATCAAACTCAGGTGAGCCCGGTAAATCCTACCCACAAAACAAGCACACACGCTTGCACATGTATGTGTGGGTGCCTCTTTCCATTTTCTCTTTTCTTTTCCCTTTCTTCTTCCCCAGGAGATTAATGAACAAAATATTATACTTTTTAAACAGATATAATGATATGGAGATAAACCACCCATCTGTCAGAAACAGAGTTACCTAAATAAAGAAACTTAACAATTCCATATGTAAAATTAAATCCTGGACTGACAGGGTTGTTCAAATAACACACAGAAAAGAACAACGTGACTCAAACTGTAAGAACAGGCTAAAAACATTCCATCAAATCAAGTGTATCTATAATAGGCCATATCTTCACTTGAAACACCTGCTAAGAATTTGTGAATTCACAGTACCATCTAGGAAATATTCTTCCTCTCTTACCTGTTCCTCCACCCATCTTGCATTCAACTCCATAAACAGCAGTAATCCCCCATTATAAAACAGTTGACGGTTAAAACAATGAGCCAACGAAGAAAGTACAATATTCTGTAACTGACATTTACTGCATTGGCCTTGGACTTCTAATCTTTACCAGACGGGCACACAAATCAATCCATCAGCTCATAAAGGTGTGCTTTTTTAACCTCTAAAACAGATGGGATTGGCCAGAAGTGTCTGGCATGTCAAACTGCTAATCACTGCTGCCCTTTGCACAAAATAACCCACTTAAGTTGAGGCATGGTTGCACTGTAACCGACATTAGTCTGTGGGAAACCCATTTAACTGTCACACACTCCTGCCACTCCTGCTCTCCCTTAATTAAGCCTAATGCCTTATGCTTTGACCTTTTGTTCTAGCCTATTAACCCTATCTAGTACAAGTTCAATTATGTTAAACTAAAAACTTTGCTGTAAAATATGAAATGCCAAGCTCAAAAAATCATAAGGGACATCCTCTCAGCCCTTAGTTCTATGCACCCTGTTACTCAACACATGCAACAGTAAAACCTCATTTGTGAAGTGATACTGATTCTTACGGAGTTGAGAGGAACCAAATTATCATTCTAGTCCGCCCTCCTTATTTTACAAACTGAGGGCCAGAAAACATTCAATGAAGCCCATTTCACAGCTTCAGCTGAGCCATGCTGAAACCTATGTAATCTCTACCTCTAATCCTTTATTCTCTGTGATATCTCCGATTAATAGTTAAACCACTCAACAGTGTATTAAGGATACTAATATGTTCACCACAAATTATTATCTTTCACCACCCTTAGAACGCACCACCACACAAACTGAGCTAAAGCAAAACAAACAGACGTGTGAAAAGGCCTCAGAAGTAATTTCCCTATACACACAAAACTTTCTATCCCCTCGCTATTTTTTTCCTTTTAAAAGTAACAGTGGTCATCAAGAACTGCTAAATTCCGCAACACTCACATATAAGGCAATATGTATGAATACAATTTATTTTTCTTTCCTGATGCTTCATTTAAGTATTCAACAGAGCAAATAACTTAAGCTACAGAAAGCAATTTCAGCTCACAACTTATTCACAGTGGACAAATTCACAGCTGGATACCTCTAAAAATACCATTTTTTACACCTATATGTACACGGATTGCTGTTTGCACCTACCAGAACTCCAAAATATAAAAACAAACAAAAAACTTTTAAATTCACTATAAAATAAAATCAAATATAGTCAAACAAACATGCTGTTATCACAGGGTATTTTCATTTTAACATACAGAAATGTGTTATCAGTCCTCTTCCATTTTCCTCACACAGCTAGAAAAACTTTTTGCTACGTTCACTGTAACACATGAAAACAATGTAAAGATCAATAACATAGAATACATTTGGATTTCCATCTGTGAATCTTGCAAGAAGATTCAAATTGATTTCAGATTTTTCAAGATTAAAAGTCAGATTTTAATTTTATCCTTATTGTTGACTGTCCAAAGGCCCACTTTACCCATTTTCAATAATCAGTATTGTCATTTTACAGGAACCTTATAAGTTAAAGTAATATGCCACTAATTAGAACATACAATGATTTTTAAAAGCTCTTTCATAGTTGTGCTAAAATGAATAAATCCAATGATGGAACTTATTATATTTTAACGAGTAAGAAAACATGGTACAAGAGTTTAAAACTCAAAGTGAATTTGTTCACGCTAATAGAATGTCATCTTCAAAGGAAAGCAAGGCTTGGTATTATCAGGAGGAATATACAAAAGGAGGTATAAAATGTAAAACACATGGGGGCTGAGTGGCCAGAGCTAAAACAAACACTTGTAGCAGGCACAACTGCCAGCAAAATAAGGATTGAGAATCTTATTTGCCATTTTTTTACTGCGACAGAAAATGCTGTCAATTTAAATGAGACATTATGCTTTACTTACAAGAGTCAGTTCATGAATATAGAAATTAAGTTTGGGTCTCTGTTGAGGAATCTAACGTTGGAAAATTTAAGTAATTTGCAGAATTCACACATACTATAACATACTGACTGACATTAAGGAACAATGAAAAGCAGAGGCATCTCAGTTAATGAAGACACACAATTTTGAAAGCACCAAGTCGAATCTATCACATAATTAGTCAATGTGCTATTTTTTCTACGCTTTTACTTTGGACAATAGTCCACTGGCCTGCAGATCTTCTTTTGCTATGATTTATAAGCACATGACATAAAAAATATGAGCCATGAGAGCTGTTTTTCTGTTTACAAAAGATATCCACTTACAAGCAGCGATGAAGTTTAGTAAAACACTTTGTCTTCACAAAGCAAGAAACTGGATTAAAGTTATTTTAAGAGCATTTGTGAAATCTCAATGTTGTCAATAATATACATTTTGTTTTAGCATTTGAAAATTAACTGCTAGTGAAGAAATTTCTGAGCTCTATTTTAAAATGCTTCCTTTCCTTCTTAGAATTCTTAATCTAGTTGAACATAATAGTGTTGTGACAGTCAAAAAATTCACCTCCAGAAAGCAGCTATTACTAATTTTAAAAATAATAACAAAGGGGTTCAAATACTGTATAAGCCCTGTAACTTAGCAGGGTTTGAATCATCAAGTCATTCTTGATGGTCTCTAACTTTGAGATTTCTGAACATCAAAATTAACTCTATACATGAGATTCTGAAATGCCTCCATCTTCCCAACCAGTCAAATCTAATGTGATGAAATGTGTCCAGCTGGTGTTTCTTTACCACTACCATAAGCTAGGTGTCCTGAGCTTAGGAAATGAAACTAAGGAAACTGTCTCTACCTCTACAAAAATGTTGTTTCCTTAAAAACTTATTAAGTGTTGCCCCCAAACATGGTGCTAAATGTGTTTCCGAACATATTGTAGTTTGTGTATTTTTGAAGAAACCTAGCATTACAAAACAATTTCAAGCGCCAAGGAATTATAATGTCACCAATAGTTTCACTTCTTCCTTCATAATTGATATGCCTGGAAGATAAGGATAAATTTCAAGGAAGAAATAGTATTCCTTTTAGACGTCCTAATTTAAATAGACTAAAGAAAAAAAATGTAGGACAGAAGCTACTACGAATTAGCTGTACAGAATAAGAGGCAATTGTTACATATAAATACACAAAGGCGCTATCCCTGACCTCAAAAAGCCAGAGTTTACCAATAACTGGATTGGCACAGTTCAAGTCAACGAATGTTTGTGCCAGCCTTCTATGTGCCAGGCATCTATGGCACCACCAGCACACTGATGAATGAGCTCCTATTCATGGAGTGGACAGTCTACTGAGAAACACAAACATCAAACAAGTGTGACCACTGCAATCAGGGTACAGAGAATTGTGAAGGACAAACCTGATCTCATTGGAGGCTTGGGGACCATCATGAGCACCTACCCTCTCTTGCCTACTGTCCCATGAGTGAGCATGTTCCTTTCCGGTTTGCTTCATCAAGGCCAGCCTGCGGCCCATACAAATGGCTACCATTAGGCTGCTTCTCTCCTGTTCTCATTCGACAGGGCTGGATGTAGATGCCTTTGGTTCAGGGCACATTCTCACCACTAGTCCACACAGTGCCCTCTCATTATGTTACCTTTTCACAGGCGAGTCCTGTAATGGAATCCAAAACCTTTGCATTATATTCCCAGTTGAAGAGACACACCCAACTGCCTGCGCTAGTAATTTAAAAATATTACTCTTCAGTAATAAGGAGAGCTAACCTACGAGTATTCTGTTCCCACTAGTTAACGAAACGTACCTGGCTCTGGTAAGCTACAAATAGAAGTTTCCCTACTGATTTTTAAATAGAACTCAAAATGTATATAACATGTAGAAACAAGGCTGCCACGTGAATAAATGCGCACCTGTACTGTAAAACTTGTTTTTAAATTGTCAGCCTAGAAAGTACATTCCAAGTACTAGAATATCAAATGAATCACAAGACTTTTCTGAAGACCGTATTCAGTAGCAGGAGAAGAAAATATGCTCAAAACAAGGGGGATGTAGCCGGCCCTTTCTCGCTCCACTTCCCGAGACTGTCTTTCTGGCCAGCGTGGACTGTCCTGCTGGATCCATCACCAAAGGTTATTAACTATTTTGTAACATCTGGTACATAAGCCTTCTTTCTAAGACAGCCTTTACAAAAACTAACAAACTCTGAGATAAATTAAGGCCTGGTTTCTTATCCTGGGTTTACCCAAGTGCTGGCTATATAAATTTTCAGATTTACTTAACATTCTCAGAAGTACAATTTCCTCCTCTGTAAAATGCAAATAATAAAAGTTTTGGAAATATTATTTCTTTTTTTTAAAGTTTTTATTTAAAGTCCAGTTAGTTAACATACAGTATAATAGTTTCAGGTATACAATATATACAACATCCTCATTTCAGCATTAACAACGACGACAAAGATAAGCAAGTCATTTACCCCATTGCATCATATGTATACCTTGGCAAAAAAAAAAAAAAAAAAAAAAAAAGACAAGTGAGAACTTGAGACAGCAAAAGGGAAACAGGGAAAAGAGGAAACAAAAATAGAGAAAGGAGGAGGATCAAAGGAAAAAGGTGTATCAATGCTTAATGGTAGCATTTAACACGATTTGATTTACAGTTCATACCAACTACTCTTCTGTATTCTCTTCCATTAAGCAAGATGCCTTTATAACTCAACTTGCTTGAAATGGGGAAGACAAGATAACCTGTTGGACAAATACACTTAAATCTGGAGCATCCATAGCTGTTACCACATTCTCTTCCACTCTGAAAAATCTAAGGATTCTATGAAAGTACATGAAAGCCAAAGCAAAAAAAAAAAGAAAAGAAAAGAAAAAGAAAAAGGTTTCAAGAAAGAAAGAAGAGAAAGGGAAGAAGAAAATATGACATTGACTTAGGTCAGTCCAGGATTACTAGGATAGGTAAGCACAGTGTTTTACTAAGAAAGTAAACAACGTACTACTTTGCATTTTGCCTCAGTAACACCAAATTATCTCGATATTGGGAAAGAACCAGATGGTGAATAAAAAGTTTCTATCTTCAATACCTGGCCTCATGTAGATTCGGTCTATTTCAATTAAATTTCTTAAAAAGGCATGGAAGGGTTAGGGAGATAATATAAACATGGATCTGAACTCCAGAAAGATTCCCACCCCTCCCCAAGTTGTTTACTTATATATACAGTTTCTTATTTGACCAGATAAAATATATTCTCTTAATAAAACACTTTAGTAAAACATTCCTTTGCAGCTTTATATAACCACTTTTGTTTATCCAACATTTACTTGGCAATTCAAAATCCAAAGCATGCTAGAAATATTATGTATATGAGCCTATTACTCATCCCTGTGTCTCCAATATAGTTTTAATTCGACTGTATCTTTTAGGGCAGAGGGAACCACTCAGCTTGATTCTTTTGAGTTTGGAATTCCATAAATTTTAAATGAAGCAAGTAAGAAGAGGTGGAGAGGTTTATAAGTACATTTCTCATGGCCTCAACAATAAAAAAGCATGTCTGATGTGTACTTAAAAACATACTATATACCACAAACCTGCCTAACTCAAAAATCTCTTTCCTGACCATAGATTACTCCCTAAATGAAGCCAAATACTCATCTATCTCTGCTTCCTCCTGATGAATTCACAAATGCATTATCAATTTCCTCCTACTAACAAAGAGCCCAGTTTATTGGCATAGCGTAGTCTTTACAATAAAATTATGGTGGGTGAAGATAGGGCAATGAAACAAAATTCATGTCAAGAACCATTACAGTCAAGAATTTTAACTTTTCCACCAGAAAGAGCTATGGGCCTGAATTTGCTGCAAATGCTCCTTCAAGTAGACAAACGTAATTAGCCTTGGGAATACCTGGATTAAGACCATGACAAGGTATTTTAATGAATTATATCAAGAAGCATAGTTGCTTTCTCCGCCTCAAAGAACACTACAGTAATTATGCGGAACACTTCACAAGGGGTAGCATCTGAGGAGGGAAAGGAGCCCGCAGGGTTACCTTGGGTGACTACATTTCTCGGGTAGGCACGGAGAGCACAGGACAGTTCTCTTGAGAATTAATATCAACTGCTGCTGAATTATCAGTTGGAAACAGAATGCCTTCCTTATAAGACTGGTCTTTGGGAAGCCAGGCTGGGCAGACTGGACGTGCTGTACGAGTCCCATGACTATTTTATGCTCTATTCGGGAGCAAGCTTTTTGGAGCATTTTCTAAAAATCAAATAGAGACTGGCTTTCTTTTAAAAAGGCATTCTCATGAAAAAGCAAATTATTATGAACAAATTAGCTGTGTGACCTCATGCATTTCTCAGACTAGGTTTCTTTCTCTGTAAATCAAGAAAACAATACCTATATGTTACATACAACTGTAAAGAAGCCAGCCAAGTGCCTGGCTCAAAGCAGATGCCCCCAAATCCTCTTCCCTTTCCTGCTCTTTCTCCCAACAAAACAGGAAAGGGCAAAAAATGGCAGCTTTTTTATAGTTCCATTTTTTACCCTATCATGTCTACTCCCTTTAAAACCACAGGCTTCAAATCTTTACTGCTTACTGACAGTACACGTTGATGTACAGAATCAGAATTTCAGAATTTAGAAATCAAATCTAACCCCCTTGTTCTACAGTCTACAGGTACTGCCCAGAAAGATAAAAGGATGTTCCCATTATCTGTATTTATACACTGTTTTACCAGCAGATCCTAAGCTAGAGAAGTGGATGTGGGATAACAGAACAAAGACTTTTTTATTTTTTTTACTGTTTATTTTTGAGAGAGAGAGAGAGAGAGAATGGGAGAGGGGGCAGAGAGAGAGGGAAACAGAATCAGAAGCAGGCTCTAGGCTCTGAGCTGTTAGCACAGAGCCTGACGTGGGGCTCAAACCCACAAACCGTGAGATCATGACCTGAGCCAAAGTCGTACACTTAACCCACTGAGCCACCCAGGCGCCCCGAGAACAAAGATTTTTTAAAAATTTGTTTTTCAAAAATCAAAGTTGAGTCTACATGACCCATTGTGCAAATATTCCCTTTAAAGGGAAAAAAAAAAACCTAACTACGATTAATTCATTTTGAGGATGTTTCTTATTCTCTCCTATTTGAGAGGTAGTCCCAAATCCTATTTGAGAGTTTTTCTTGGTGTTCTCCACCTTCTTCTATCCTCCTTCCTTCCCTTAATTTGTTTCTTTTCAGGTGTATACATCTACCACTCTGTTGTAGATTACTATAAATGCATAAATTCAAGAATAAAAAAAATCTAAAAAAGTATGCATTCTCCAAACCAGCTACAATCCCTTAAACATTTTCCATCCCTCAAATCCTGGAGAGATCCCTCAAGAGGGATAACTCTTTTTTCTATTTTGAACTTCTAATTCTCAAATTTTGATTATGCTCTGCCACCCCTCAGCTCTCTTATCTACATTATATTATTAAATCAACACAATTATAAGACTATTTGCGTCTTAAGATTGCATATAAACATAATTTCCTATCTAACTACTGCAATGCTAAATTATCATCTGACTTTTTGTAATGCAGTAACGTATTTTTAATGCAGTCACATGTTATATGCAGTATAGACAAATTCAATAAGCCAAAGCCCACAACTACAAGGAGAAGCAGCTTAGCAACTATGTGGCTTGAGCTTTCTCTCACCTACCTAAACCTAGTCACCTGATTCTTATCCTGTACCCTTACATAGCTGGTGAAGAAGGTAGAAGCAAAATAAAGCACCCCAGTGACAGAGGCTCCTAACTCCTTAGTTCCTCATTTGTCCTCAATTCATTAGCAGATTACAGATTTAAAAATAAGAAAGAGTAGCCCTATCATTTAACATGTGACTGAAAAAGGACTTTCTTAATTAGAAGTCCAAGGGTAGGAGACTTCACTCCACCAAAGCTCTGAATAAACACCAACATCAGGTCAATCAGAGTTGTCCTGGTCCTCGGGGTATCTTAAGCTGATGACTCAAGTTCCCAGCAGGCTTGCTAGTTTAATATTTCTTGAAACACCAGGCTTAGTCACAGAGTGACCTGGAATTTAAGGCAAATAAGGGTCTCTTCCTTCCATCCTTGATATATTTTTGCTAAATGACACAAAGTTAAAGAGGCAAGATGGGTTTTAATTTAGAGCTTTTATTCCCTGAGGTATATACCAAGTCAAAAAATTTCCTGGGAAGAGGGAAGCATGCTAGCTTTGAATTTCAAACACAACGATTAACTCTGTCAGAGAAACAATTCTATGTCCAAATTTCTTAACAAAATGATTTTTCCCCCAACCCTATTTACTGAAAGAGGAAGGAAGGAAGAAGGAAAGAAAGAAGGAAGAAAAAAAGAAAGGGTAGATGAAGGAAGAAAAGGTGGGGAGGGAGGATGGATGGATGGACGGACAGACCAATGGATGTCACAAGAATCCTCCTAGACATGATTTCAACATATTCTGGAGTTATTCTTGTATTTTGATTAAAAAACAAACCAGATGAATTATCCAAATTAGGTAATTATCCATAATATTATCTTCAAAACAATCTGTCTTAAATCTAGTATGATAAGTATACTTTATAAGATAAAAAGTATCTTAATACTGCTAGGTAAATACAGTGGAGTCCTTTTTTTCATAGCTACATTTTTGAATTGCCAGTCTCCTAATAAATTCTTTAAATCTGTTTCTCATCATATTACCCCTACAGTTCTAGGCCAAATATTATCCCTAGCATGGTTTAGGGTATTAATTTTAACAAAATCCTAATACAGTGGTAAAAATGTATCATATTTTCCCCTCTTTCTTGTTCTTCTCAATGTTTTAAGAACTTAAATAAAATTACTTTATTTCAGGTGTATGGATATGCTAAAATACCATAAGTTTTATAATGCTTTGTTTGTAATATGTACAAGAGAGTGCAGGAATCCATTTGGGTTTTAAGGTTCATAATGCAGAGTATGTACTATGATAGTGACAACAATTAGTATAACATCCTATTATCTCAATAGCTGTATTTTTATGAAAAATTAAAACTACCCTTCATACCTGTAGTAAAGAAAAAGGAAAAGTCTGTTCTAAATGACCTCTAATTTTTATAATTTTGAATATTCAATATCTATCAAATTGAACACTAAATTTCAAGGAACAACAACAACAAAAAAAAACCCCAAATGGGCATCTATACCATAGTTTGTGAAGAAACCCTAAGACTTCAGAGAACTTAGTCCCAACTTCCCCCAATCCAAAAAGTGCTTAAAGGAAACATTATTTCTGTAGTTATCTGCATCAAGTTATCAGAAATCCTCTGAAAAAATTCTCTATTTTACTATCCAAACCTCGGCACTCTGTTTCCTGTGCTCAGACCCCTGGAAAACACAAGATCTTAAAAGAATAAAGAAAAGTGATCTAATATGAATCCGTTTTCTTCCAAACAAACCATAACTCCTGGTTCTATTCTGGTACCCAATTTTGGTCTTCCACCTTAGATATATTTGAGACATTCAAGAGCAAAGTGTGCAGAGGCACAAATGTGGAATTTGTTGTTTTTCCCTCTCCAAACAAACCACTATTTATATAATATTGCGGCCCTCATAAAAGGGAATCCATTACCATCAGCAATTCATGTCCCTGCTTCAGCATCAGATGCAAACAGGATACGGAAACAAGATCTCTCTCCTCCATTTACTTTTTGTTCATTCCAGCCTCGGGACATAATCCTCAGCTCCATTCCACTGGGCTGCTTCATTACCTGACACTCCTGATTTTTACCTTCTCAAGTCATAGTGACCATCCTGGTGTTACATTTCCATGATTGTTGTGGTATCTAAATACTACAGATGAGTCTATTCATCCCACCCCCCCCACCCCCTGAAAGCAACTTAAGGAAATGTGTCTTGAACAATTCAATTCCCAGATTCAAACTTATTCTCCTGAAGCCCCTCCCCCTGCCATATTCTGCTGAGAACAGCTGACTTTTCAATGGTCATCAACAATGGCTTTTCATAAAAATATCCCCTTGGTTTGAAGACATGTGTACAAGGAGCTTTGTTAAAATAGCAAATGCTTCTTTCCCCAGGCTTCATCCACATAACAGTAAGTCAGGATTAAAACAAAACAACATGCACAATGATCGTGTACTAGCCACGTTAAGAGGCATATGGAAAAAGCTCAAGAGTAAAAGAACTTTTACCCCACCACAGTCATGAGACGGGAAGCTGCAAATGAAGGCAATTTTCAAGAAAGAACGCATCTAAACATGTAGAAGCTATTTATTTTAGAAAAGAGGGTGAGAGGAGGCAGAGATAGACAGAGGGGTGTACCACTGAAAGATAAACTAGAATTCTTCTTCTCTATCAAACTACTCTTTAAAAACCAACTGCATCAGGCAATCTAAAGTTTGAAAAACAAAACTGTACCCATCACAATTTAACTGAATCATTCGGTTTAGATGAAAATTAGATGTTTTGAACTTATTTTTTGCAGAATTATCTTCCAACCTAACACACAAAACTCTTCCTGCTTTTCCAAAACAACACTTAAAATATGAGCTTTCAAGTTTCCTACAGTCTTCAAGTTTTAAAATTAAAAACCTGATCCCTTTAACATCATGTATGATACCCTAAGCCACTCTGATTCAAAATCACCTTCTAGTATCACTGCCTTCTAGTATCGGTTTGCAATGGAATCTGTACAATTAATAATAACCTTCCTCCCTCTCATCGTTCTAGAGAGCCAAAGATGACATATCTTCTGATCTCCTTACTTGTTCCATTAGATTGACATATTTTGCCTCATCTGTCACCTTCCATAAGACTCTGCTTTCAGATATGAGTTAATTCATTTTTAGTTGTCCTCAATGTTCTAAAATAGTGATGTTTGACAGAATTAATACAGTGCTCCAGTTCTCTCTGTTCAACTGGTACTTAATTAAAGATCTTGGAGGCCATCTTTCTCTCAGGTTACACCATTTAAAGAAGGAACATTACTTCCTCCAGACAATGTGATAAGCCACATGGCACTAAAGCTGCCATCCCCAAGTCTCCCATTTAACAGATTGCTTTACTATGTATAAACTACCAGCAAGACAGATTACCACTTTCCCACTTTATTTCACATTGATTTACTTTTCACATCTCTGAACCCTACGTCTACTACAGCCTACATTCTCTACCTTTTGAATTTCCAAAAATTTCTGGAGTTGTAACACTCCCTTACACTTTTATCATTGCTTTTGTTTGATGTGGACCTCAGAAGTCCTAATGACATTTAATCTGTAAGATTCCTTCAACCTCTGGCACAATGCAGAAAGTCTTCAAGCAATCAGAGCTACCCTAGAGCGCAAACTGAAAATTCCAGGGTTTAAATTCTTTTGAATCAATTTCTTTTGGAGAATAGCCACTCAACTTGGTATGTCATAATTTTCAATGCTAAAGGTAGCATGGATAATTTGAGTTGGCACTTGCTATTTATTACACAAATAATTGTTCTCTTGGATGGCCTTTTGAAAGCTAGCACTTCTTAATCATTTTTTGGCTATACTTGAACCACAAGAGACGTGTCAATTTAAGCAAACTTCAGGAGCAATAAACTAACAAACAGACTCTAGGTGGTGGTATAGGTTATTTTTTATCATGATGTTTTGCTCTTAAAACTGCAAGAGTCAGGAAAGCCTTTAGCTTCTTTTACAGACACTTCTTTATTGCAAACTTGCAATATATTAGGGTGTTTAAATTAGTAAAATCCAAGTTCTACAGAGTTGTGGAGATAAATGCAAGAAGTGGTTTAAGTCGAGTCTTCCCGCAGGCATTAAACCTGGTCTTCAACTGCTTCAAAAGCACTGTACAGACGTCACTGGAGTAAAACTAACAATGAGCAGTCCTCTTTTGTTTTTTTATTTTTTTTTCCAAAATATACATTTGACTCACACTCTTAGGGCACCTGCAGGGTTAAGCATGGAAAGAGGTGTTTCCCCAGCAGAGTGAGTGAAACAGACTAGACAGAGTAACAATACCCCAGCCTGCAGAGGAGTGGCTGTTTCACGGACTGATTCTTCTTTGTCTCTGGGAACTAACTCCAGACAGGGAAAAGTTACTACTGGTGAGGAAGGCACCACCTTCTGAACCAACCAAACCCAATCCACACTACCACCAAACCACTAGGCAAAACCAAAGCAACTTGTATCTAAGTTGAACAACATTTCAACACAACTCCAGGCAGCAACCCACACTCGGCTGCCAGGCAATTGAAGCTTTATTTGTTTTAAAGGTCCATTTATTTCAGTGTCTCTTCAACAAAGGTGACAAACTGGTAGTTGAACAAACATCCGGAAGATGCGCCCACTTGCTAAACCTATGATTCACTAATAAGCAGGTTCAAGACAATTCATAACTTGAAAGAATGAATTACCAAAGCCCTCTGCTTCACAAATCCCCCCCAAAACGTAAAGAGCATTCATCGTATATTACACGACAATCATATTTACTTTGGACACTTACAGACAGGCTTTCTTCCTCTGAAGACAGTTTCTCTCTCTCTCTCTCACACACACACACACACACACACACACACACACACACCCGCACAGTCTCACCATTTAATCATTTACATTACCGGAGACAAACTTCAACTTAGTTCCACGGCCTGAGTGAAAAGTCCTTGTAGTTAGGAACGTCTTAATTTTTTTTTCCAAAATAAAATGCCCTATTTAAAAAATACTTAACGCAAACGTACTTATTCTGTTTTTCTTTTACTATCTTCAGAAACCAAACAAACCACTAACGAGATAGAAGGTAGAACCGCCTGTAATGCTTCAGAGATCAACATGTGTCACAGACGCCCAGCTAGCTCGCCGGAGACACAGTTGATTCCTTTGTTCCTCCACACTGAACACCAACTCTTGGTTAAAATTTGGAAACTACTTTGGAAAGGATGGGAGGGATCGTAGAATATTTCCAGGGAAACCGTTCATAAAACAACAATATCCAGTAGTAGTAAGGAGGACGCAGCTACACAAGAGGGAGAAAGGCAGCCTCCCAGGACGTCCACAGGGCGCACCCCAAATGAGAGCCCTGTTTTTGGCTCATCGGGGGGTAAAGTGATGATAGAGGCCTCGGGTGCAAAGAGCCTCGCTCTCGGAAGGGGGAAGGACAAGGACCGACCGGCCAGGCCTGGGGGTCCGGTGGCGGCCGGGAGAGTTGTCCCTTTTTTTTTTTTTCCTGTTCGCTTTTCCAGACCCGGAATCCGGCGAGCCCTGAGCAGACAGGAACCGGGCGAGAGGCGGGCAGCAGCGCCCGGCGCCGCCCAGGTCGCCCAGGGCGGCAGGACCGAAGGCTGCGCGGCGAAAAGCGCCCGGGACTCCAGGCCGAGGGGGCAGTGGAGCGGGGCACGACCCGGGCCCGGCCACCCGTACCCGGTCCGCCTCGGGGAGCACACGGCGGCCGCCCCTCGGCCCAGGGCAGCCACTGAACGGCCAGTGAGCCCGGG